>NC_069500.1:1295858263-1295921797 GCF_027579735.1 Bombina bombina | reverse complement strand
GATGTACTTGGCGTCACTTGCGCGGGAGATATAGGTTCTGACACATTGGGAGAGCTAGGTGGTTTAACCTCCCTTTTGTCAGTCTGAGAAACCTCTGGTGATAAATCTTTAAAAGCCATAATATGGTCCTTATAACTTATAGAAAGGTCAGTGCATTTGGTACACATTCTAAGAGGGGGTTCCACAATGGCTTCTAAACATAATGAACAAGGAGTTTCCTCTATGTCAGACATGTTTAACAGACTAGTAATGAGACCAGCCAATCATGGCAAAAGAATTCCACGTTCCTCCCGGGTGGTTAACGTAAACCACGGAGATGAAATTATGCAACTAGAACCTGAAAAACCGGATAAAACAACTGAGGTCAAGCCATCAGAGCATTGTAAATCGCTTTCCACTCCAAGATTGTTATGGGGAGAGCGGCTCCCAAGACAATAGTCACCGACCCATTACGGGCTGGCGACTGTGACTATTACTCAGGAAAGTCTCCTAAACAGATGCTCCTAAAGGAACCCAAATATTCTGGAAAATGCGAGTAACGATCCCGCTAAGTCTTGCAAGCAAAACGAGCGCTCAAATGCTACTTCCCCCTCTCTGATCCCAGGGAAGAATCTCATGCTGACAGATCTAGATCTATCCTCCAGGACCGCCACAAGATTCTCGTTTCACTATCTGAACATGCCTAACCACAGACTCTCAGACAGGATCGAAAAAGAATTGATGTCCAACTAAGCAAACATCAGACCATTACCTCCATAAAGAGCCACTGAAGGGCCAAACAGTAGAGTGCCGAAAGAGGCAAGAGGAAGAAACTTCTATTTCCTGACCTCTGACAAAATATTTTCAGAGATAGGGAAAACTAATCTTGTCCCTAAGAAACTACCCCTGTAGCTGGAACAAGGAAACTCATTTGTAGACACACATCCATTTGAGGAATGAAGCGAGACAACAAGATCTCAGAATGAGAGTTTGCTTGTTGAAAAGGCGCCTGAACCTTTTGACGTCCAGGAATGGCACCACAGCAACTCCCTAAAACCTTCAGAGAACCAAAAACTGAAAGTGTTTGACAGAAAAGCAAACCTCTGGAACTTGGAATGCGCATCCGCCAGGACTACAGTCACTATGAACTGACCCTCCTAGATCAAAAGGCAGAATGGAACCACTGGTTTCCATTTGAAGAAGAACGACACATTGAGACAATAAGTTGAGACACTTCAGGTCTACTAAAGGACGAAAAATTCCCTCCTTTTCGGGAACCTCAAACAGGAATGATAAATCCTAGGCCCCCGTTCTCTTACAGGGACTGGAACTATCACTCACAGGGAAGAGAAGTCCCAAACGCACTACCAAGAATGTCTCACAGTTATCTGGCTCGCAGATAAAATTGAGAGATGGAACCTGCCTCATACAGGGAAGGAATGACTACAATGTAGAAACCCTGAAGTACTAAGTCCACAGACTATCTGGGATATCTTGAATCTATGTTTGCAGACAAACAGAGAATCAATCCCGTAATGAGAGCAGATTCCTCTATATCTGAATTGTACGGATGCACCAGAAAACTTGGGACTCATAGGAAAAATCCACTGCTAGCACAGCGAAGCCAGATCTAGCTCCTGGCTGAAATTGCTTGGAAGCATAGAGATAAAAAATTGGCTAGCTTAAGAGCTTTAATTCTGTACTGGATCTACGCCAAACGAGACTCTCTGGTCACCAACTTAGTGCATAGATCCTAAAAAAAACAAAAAAAACAAAAAAAAAAAACGGTTATCCTCTCTAGGAAACTTATTTCTCTAGCCAGAGTAGGAATGCCCTACTCCTCTAGGCATCATGCTCCCTGATATTTAACGGAGACAGCAACAAGAAATATCTTGAAAAACATGAAACCCAGACTTCTCCTATTCCTGTGAAAAATCTCCTAGCACGGTCTGGAACATGAAAAAAAAATCTTCCAGGAGTATCCTAGTACTTAGGAAGATTACTGGATTCTTTAGTGTTGACATCGACATACATATCAGAGTCGCTCCAAAGTAGCCAAAACCACCTTAAACCATATACCAAGGTGTTCAAGCTGAAATCTAAAGAATACTACTCCAGCATCAGATGAAGGAATTATACTGTCCGAATCTGAGATTTCACTCTCAGATGCTACTGACTTATCCTCTTCATCACTTCATCAGATTTATGAGGCAGGCAACTAGTGAAGCAGCAGGTGATACAGAAACCTTACTATCTGAATCTCTAACATTCCTCTTGCGATTTCCCATCAGTAACGGAAAAATCAGAAAATGCCACAGACACCGCAGAAGATACCTGGGCAGCAATTTCCTCCGGCAAATAACTCCTCCAGGAGATTGAGAGGAGCCACAGGGCACTGCATGTGACTCCATAAAAGCTAGGGACAATTAAGGAGAAAGCTCTGGCATTGCCTAACCAGCATCATCCTAACAGACATGAGGCTCAGAAAAAGGGAAAAAAAAAATATTTTTTAGGCAGGGAAATATAGGTTACCATACCTTGAACTCTCAAAAACTAAACAGCCGACTTTAGCAATCATGCTAATCAAGCAGTCCTGAGATATAAATTAATCCCTGAAAAAACAACAACACAGTTCTATCAAGATTTATTATCAATATGATAAACAAAAATTGATAAAGATACTGTCCTCAAGAGCTACAATCACCCTTAGCTTAAAGGTACTAGATAGCTCCCCACTAAACTACCATGGAAAAACCTGCATATAAAAAACCTCAACCTGAGAATGTAAAAAAATATGCACTCCAGTAGTACCTACATAAATCTACTTGAAAAAAGAAATGTGTCTCATTCCAGTGCAGACATGATAAATGACTTAAAATAAAAAAATGACTTGACATTTTCAATCCATGTCCTTCCTTTATACACGGTCAGCTAGATCTAAGAAAAGAGATCAAAACAAGTAGGTGTGACCCTACAACAAAAGTGTGTAACGGATAGAACTCGTCATCTCTATAATAGCCAAATTATTTTAACTATTGATAGTTAATAATAACGAGTATTGATAACAAACGTGTGCATAATAAGACACCTGATCCTAGATTGTGATACATGATACTATTATAATACAATTATTAGGACATCTCTAGTACAGTAGTGCCATTCTCCTTTTCTCTTCTCTTTTCCTGGTCCCTTTCAAGTAGATCTAAGAAAATACTGTCTCTTTAAATGAGATTGTCAAACTGCTTTTTTTAGTAAATAAATAAAACTCATCCCCCTCTTCTCACATAACTACACGTACAGCTACTAAAACTCGCAAAGTAACGGCTAAACTACGTAATAGCCGCCTCATCAATACTAGACAGCGAATCTTGCTGTACAAACATACGGAAACTGCCGGCGCCATTCAGAGGAAGAGAGGGAGGAGCTAACCCTGCTGAGAGAAGCAGCACCATTATCTAAAGCACGTGCTTCCCAGCCTTCAGGAAAATTTAAATAAATTACTCTAGCTGCCATAAAGGCTCGGTAAAGCGCAAAAGTGCTAACACATACATCAAAACCAGGCTATAAATAATCACCTCCTAAAATCTAGGCTATAGAACCTAGGTTATGGAGGACTGATACAAAAACGATGACTCCTTTCAGGTAACAGAAAGCCCCACAAAGTTAATTTTAATGATGTCTCCTAAAACAGAGATACCGAAAAATAAAACAATTAACCCGTTCTATGAAGAGATATAATTCCTAGCCTCCTGTCACATGCCTAAAAGTGCCTGCATACTGCCCATACAAATCCTCTACGGATTCTGTGTAGTCCCACTAAACAATACAGAGAGCCCATCTTACTTTAATGACTCTGAAGTTCCAGCCTCCTAGCCCCAGAAGATCAAAAACAGAATTTATGTTTACCTGATAAATTACTTTCTCCAACGGTGTGTCCGGTCCACGGCGTCATCCTTACTTGTGGGATATTCTCTTCCCCAACAGGAAATGGCAAAGAGCCCAGCAAAGCTGGTCACATGATCCCTCCTAGGCTCCGCCTACCCCAGTCATTCGACCGACGTTAAGGAGGAATATTTGCATAGGAGAAACCATATGGTACCGTGGTGACTGTAGTTAAAGAAAATAAATTATCAGACCTGATTAAAAAACCAGGGCGGGCCGTGGACCGGACACACCGTTGGAGAAAGTAATTTATCAGGTAAACATAAATTCTGTTTTCTCCAACATAGGTGTGTCCGGTCCACGGCGTCATCCTTACTTGTGGGAACCAATACCAAAGCTTTAGGACACGGATGAAGGGAGGGAGCAAATCAGGTCACCTAAATGGAAGGCACCACGGCTTGCAAAACCTTTCTCCCAAAAATAGCCTCAGAAGAAGCAAAAGTATCAAACTTGTAAAATTTGGTAAAAGTGTGCAGTGAAGACCAAGTCGCTGCCCTACATATCTGATCAACAGAAGCCTCGTTCTTGAAGGCCCATGTGGAAGCCACAGCCCTAGTGGAATGAGCTGTGATTCTTTCGGGAGGCTGCCGTCCGGCAGTCTCGTAAGCCAATCTGATGATGCTTTTAATCCAAAAAGAGAGAGAGGTAGAAGTTGCTTTTTGACCTCTCCTTTTACCGGAATAAACAACAAACAAGGAAGATGTTTGTCTAAAATCCTTTGTAGCATCTAAATAGAATTTTAGAGCGCGAACAACATCCAAATTGTGCAACAAACGTTCCTTCTTTGAAACTGGTTTCGGACACAGAGAAGGTACGATAATCTCCTGGTTAATGTTCTTGTTAGAAACAACTTTTGGAAGAAAACCAGGTTTAGTACGTAAAACCACCTTATCTGCATGGAACACCAGATAAGGAGGAGAACACTGCAGAGCAGATAATTCTGAAACTCTTCTGGCAGAAGAAATTGCAACTAAAAACAAAACTTTCCAAGATAATAATTTAATATCAACGGAATGCAAGGGTTCAAACGGAACCCCCTGAAGAACTGAAAGAACTAAATTGAGACTCCAAGGAGGAGTCAAAGGTTTGTAAACAGGCTTAATTCTAACCAGAGCCTGAACAAAGGCTTGAACATCTGGCACAGCAGCCAGTTTTTTGTGAAGTAACACCGACAAGGCAGAAATCTGTCCCTTCAGGGAACTTGCAGATAATCCTTTTTCCAATCCTTCTTGAAGGAAGGATAGAATCCTAGGAATCTTAACCTTGTCCCAAGGGAATCCTTTAGATTCACACCAACAGATATATTTTTTCCAAATTTTGTGGTAAATCTTTCTAGTTACAGGCTTTCTGGCCTGAACAAGAGTATCGATAACAGAATCTGAGAATCCTCGCTTCGATAAAATCAAGCGTTCAATCTCCAAGCAGTCAGCTGGAGTGAAACCAGATTCGGATGTTCGAACGGACCCTGAACAAGAAGGTCTCGTCTCAAAGGTAGCTTCCAAGGTGGAGCCGATGACATATTCACCAGATCTGCATACCAAGTCCTGCGTGGCCACGCAGGAGCTATCAAGATCACCGACGCCCTCTCCTGATTGATCCTGGCTACCAGCCTGGGGATGAGAGGAAATGGCGGGAACACATAAGCTAGTTTGAAGGTCCAAGGTGCTACTAGTGCATCCACTAGAGCCGCCTTGGGATCCCTGGATCTGGACCCGTAGCAAGGAACTTTGAAGTTCTGACGAGAGGCCATCAGATCCATGTCTGGAATGCCCCACAGCTGAGTGACTTGGGCAAAAATTTCCGGATGAAGTTCCCACTCCCCCGGATGCAATGTCTGACGACTCAGAAAATCCGCTTCCCAATTTTCCACTCCTGGGATGTGGATAGCAGACAGGTGGCAGGAGTGAGACTCCGCCCATAGAATGATTTTGGTCACTTCTTCCATCGCTAGGGAACTCCTTGTTCCCCCCTGATGGTTGATGTACGCAACAGTTGTCATGTTGTCTGATTGAAACCGTATGAACTTGGCCCTCGCTAGCTGAGGCCAAGCCTTGAGAGCATTGAATATCGCTCTCAGTTCCAGAATATTTATCGGTAGAAGAGACTCTTCCCGAGACCAAAGACCCTGAGCTTTCAGGGATCCCCAGACCGCGCCCCAGCCCATCAGACTGGCGTCGGTCGTGACAATGACCCACTCTGGTCTGCGGAATGTCATCCCTTGTGACAGGTTGTCCAGGGACAGCCACCAACGGAGTGAGTCTCTGGTCCTCTGATTTACTTGTATCTTCGGAGACAAGTCTGTATAGTCCCCATTCCACTGACTGAGCATGCACAGTTGTAATGGTCTTAGATGAATGCGCGCAAAAGGAACTATGTCCATTGCCGCTACCATCAACCCGATCACTTCCATGCACTGAGCTATGGAAGGAAGAGGAACGGAATGAAGTATCCGACAAGAGTCTAGAAGTTTTGTTTTTCTGGCCTCTGTTAGAAAAATCCTCATTTCTAAGGAGTCTATAATTGTTCCCAAGAAGGGAACCCTTGTTGACGGGGATAGAGAACTCTTTTCCACGTTCACTTTCCATCCGTGAGATCTGAGAAAGGCCAGGACGATGTCCGTTGTGAGCCTTTGCTTGAGGAAGGGACGACGCTTGAATCAGAATGTCGTCCAAGTAAGGTACTACAGCAATGCCCCTTGGTCTTAGCACAGCTAGAAGGGACCCTAGTACCTTTGTGAAAATCCTTGGAGCAGTGGCTAATCCGAAAGGAAGCGCCACGAACTGGTAATGTTTGTCCAGGAATGCGAACCTTAGGAACCGATGATGTTCCTTGTGGATAGGAATATGTAGATACGCATCCTTTAAATCCACCGTGGTCATGAATTGACCTTCCTGGATGGAAGGAAGAATAGTTCGAATGGTTTCCATCTTGAACGATGGAACCTTGAGAAACTTGTTTAAGATCTTGAGATCTAAGATTGGTCTGAACGTTCCCTCTTTTTTGGGAACTATGAACAGATTGGAGTAGAACCCCATCCCTTGTTCTCTTAATGGAACAGGATGAATCACTCCCATTTTTAACAGGTCTTCTACACAATGTAAGAATGCCTGTCTTTTTATGTGGTCTGAAGACAACTGAGACCTGTGGAACCTCCCCCTTGGGGGAAGTCCCTTGAATTCCAGAAGATAACCTTGGGAGACTATTTCTAGCGCCCAAGGATCCAGAACATCTCTTGCCCAAGCCTGAGCGAAGAGAGAGAGTCTGCCCCCCACCAGATCCGGTCCCGGATCGGGGGCCAACATTTCATGCAGTCTTGGTAGCAGTGGCAGGTTTCTTGGCCTGCTTTCCCTTGTTCCAGCCTTGCATTGGTCTCCAAGCTGGCTTGGCTTGAGAAGTATTACCCTCTTGCTTAGAGGACGTAGCACCTTGGGCTGGTCCGTTTCTACGAAAGGGACGAAAATTAGGTTTATTTTTTGCCTTGAAAGGCCGATCCTGAGGAAGGGCGTGGCCCTTACCCCCAGTGATATCAGAGATAATCTCTTTCAAGTCAGGGCCAAACAGCGTTTTCCCCTTGAAAGGAATGTTAAGTAGCTTGTTCTTGGAAGACGCATCAGCCGACCAAGATTTCAACCAAAGCGCTCTGCGCGCCACAATAGCAAACCCAGAATTCTTAGCCGCTAACCTAGCCAATTGCAAAGTGGCGTCTAGGGTGAAAGAATTAGCCAATTTGAGAGCATTGATTCTGTCCATAATCTCCTCATAAGGAGGAGAATCACTATCGACCGTCTTTATCAGCTCATCGAACCAGAAACATGCGGCTGTAGCGACAGGGACAATGCATGAAATTGGTTGTAGAAGGTAACCCTGCTGAACAAACATCTTTTTAAGCAAACCTTCTAATTTTTTATCCATAGGATCTTTGAAAGCACAACTATCCTCTATGGGTATAGTGGTGCGTTTGTTTAAAGTGGAAACCGCTCCCTCGACCTTGGGGACTGTCTGCCATAAGTCCTTTCTGGGGTCGACCATAGGAAACAATTTTTTAAATATGGGGGGAGGGACGAAAGGAATACCGGGCCTTTCCCATTCTTTATTAACAATGTCCGCCACCCGCTTGGGTATAGGAAAAGCTTCTGGGAGCCCCGGCACCTCTAGGAACTTGTCCATTTTACATAGTTTCTCTGGGATGACCAACTTGTCACAATCATCCAGAGTGGATAATACCTCCTTAAGCAAAATGCGGAGATGTTCCAACTTAAATTTAAATGCAATCACATCAGGTTCAGCCTGTTGAGAAATGTTCCCTGAATCAGTAATTTCTCCCTCAGACAAAACCTCCCTGGCCCCATCAGACTGGGTTAGGGGCCCTTCAGAGATATTAGTATCAGCGTTGCCATGCTCTTCAGTATCTAAAACAGAGCAGCCGCGCTTACGCTGACAAGTGTTCATTTTGGCTAAAATGTTTTTGACAGAATTATCCATTACAGCCGTTAATTGTTGCATAGTAAGGAGTATTGGCGCGCTAGATGTACTAGGGGGCCTCCTGAGTGGGCAAGACTCGTGTAGACGAAGGAGGGAATGATGCAGTACCATGCTTACTCCCCTCACTTGAGGAATCATCTTGGGCATCATTGTCATTATCACATAAATCACATTTATTTAAATGAATAGGAATTCTGGCTTCCCCACATTCAGAACACAGTCTATCTGGTAGTTCAGACATGTTAAACAGGCATAAACTTGATAACAAAGTACAAAAACGTTTTAAAATAAAACCGTTACTGTCACTTTAAATTTTAAACTGAACACACTTTATTACTGCAATTGCGAAAAAACATGAAGGAATTGTGCAAAATTCACCAAATTTTCACCACAGTGTCTTAAAGCCTTAAAAGTATTGCACACCAAACTTGGAAGCTTTAACCCTTAAAATAACGGAACCGGAGCCGTTTTAAACTTTAACCCCTTTACAGTCCCTGGTATCTGCTTTGCTGAGACCCAACCAAGCCCAAAGGGGAATACGATACCAAATGACGCCTTCAGAAAGTCTTTTCTAAGTATCAGAGCTCCTCTCACATGCGACTGCATGCCAAAAACAAGTGCGCCACACCGGCGCGAAAATGAGGCTCTGCTTATGCTTTGGGAAAGCCCCTAAGGAATAAGGTGTCTAATACAGTGCCTGCCGATATTATTATATCAAAATACCCAGATAAAATGATTCCTCAAGGCTAAATATGTGTTAATAATGAATCGATTTAGCCCAGAAAAAGTCTACAGTCTTAATAAGCCCTTGTGAAGCCCTTATTTACGATCGTAATAAACATGGCTTACCGGATCCCATAGGGAAAATGACAGCTTCCAGCATTACATCGTCTTGTTAGAATGTGTCATACCTCAAGCAGCAAGAGACTGCATACTGTTCCCCCAACTGAAGTTAATTGCTCTCAACAGTCCTGTGTGGAACAGCCATGGATTTTAGTTACGGTTGCTAAAATCATTTTCCTCATACAAACAGAAATCTTCATCTCTTTTCTGTTTCTGAGTAAATAGTACATACCAGCACTATTTCAAAATAACAAACTCTTGATTGAATAATAAAAACTACAGTTAAACACTAAAAAACTCTAAGCCATCTCCGTGGAGATGTTGCCTGTACAACGGCAAAGAGAATGACTGGGGTAGGCGGAGCCTAGGAGGGATCATGTGACCAGCTTTGCTGGGCTCTTTGCCATTTCCTGTTGGGGAAGAGAATATCCCACAAGTAAGGATGACGCCGTGGACCGGACACACCTATGTTGGAGAAAAGGCACTTACTTATTTGACAAGCTTTGCTGAGGTAAATTAGGAGCAGAAATATGGTAGGGTGAGGCATGTGTTTTTTTCAATCCCCAAAATAGGAAAAATCTAAATTTATTTAGTTAAATTACAGGAACAAAACAAACAATGAAAGTGTAAAGCAATATTGTGTTACTATGCATAGTTGAACATTTTATATTACAATCTCAAGAGTTTAATGTTCTCTCAAGATAAGGTCTTGAAGACTGACATGTAGAAAAACTGTCCTAGATGACAAATGTGTTTGACCAAGTTACAATATAGCAATTATTTACAGAAAGCACGAACATAGATTCATACATCCTTAGGTTTTCTCTTCTCTTATGTACCTGGGCAACTTGCAGCCCTCTTTTGTCCACTTGGTCTTTTAATTTTTGCAGAGTCAGAATGAGCTGATTCATCTGAGGTTTGGTCCTATACGGCCAAGGATAAACAAAAATTAAAATAATACGGAAAGTAAACAAAAGCACATTGAAACAAGATAAAATACAAATTGAAGGGAAAAAGTGACTATTTGCATCATGATATAACAAAAAAATAAAAAATAATAATATGCTATCTGCCATAAAAAACACTTATTTAATATTCTACATCCTCTGCAGAAGATACATTTTAAGTCTATTTAGTCAGTTTATCGGAACCAAGGTAAAGAAGATTAATCAAGCTCCATCTATCAAAAAGCTGGGAAAACTTAACTGTACTTTTACTTTTTATTTAAATAGCATTAAAGTCAATAATGTTATATACATAATGTATAATATGTTACATTGTTATATTTCACAAAGGTAAGTTTGTCACACAATTTTAAGGGTTTTGCAAATGAAGGTTCACCAGGGATACACATCTTGACCACTCTGTTGAGTATATTGGTCTTGTCTCATTTAACAGTGGTCAGAGGCCGTAAAGAATCTATATTTAGCAGGCTGAAGACTATTGCATCAAGGTTGTGAGCTTTTAAATGGTAGGTGGATGATGAAAAGCCACTTAGGCCGTTATTGACTTGTAATATTTAGTGTTACAGCTCTAGAAATTGTGAAAATTCCCTGAGCTAAGCTGCTAACTATTTAAATGACTGAAAACTGGCATTAACTCTCTTCACTGGCTTACAGTAATATGGTTCATACAGCCAACAATAAGCAATATATCTTATTGTCTTTATCTATGCTCCTAACCACACTATTTGAGCATCAGGTTGTGTCCAAGTGAATGAACCAATAACTTACAAAACATGTGGTGCCTGTGTGTTCTCTAGTGCTGTCTAATATCTTTGGAACCTTCTCCCTAAAACTGTAAAAAAAATGTCTTCACTGGAAATATTTGTACCTACTTGTTCACTCATGTCATTAACAGCCACGTGAGTGTTCTTAAAGACCTGTCTAACTCTCTGTTTAAAAAAATGTAAGCCCCATTGACAAAATACAGGTAATTTAGTTACAATTATTATAATTATAATCTGGGTTATGCACAATGGGATTAAAGTGAATGTCAACTTTTAAGAATGAGTGCCCGGTTTTTAAACATACTATTAAAAACAGGGGCACTTTCATTCATGAGAGTTCACATTTCACTGGTTTTGTTAAAATACTTACCTTTTCTTCTTGAAGCCGGAGAAGCGATTCCCCCTCCTGTTACTCATCTCTTCTTACGTCAGCAATGACGAATACAGCATCCTCCAATCACGGCATCCCCCCAGGGGAATCATTGCCTAAGGCAATGCCGTGATTGGAGGAAACCGGATTTGTCATTGCCGACGTATGAAGTGATGAGCGGCAGGAGGGGGAATGTAACACTTTTGAGGTCTATTGCAAATAAAATAGTATGTAAACAGGGATTCTTCAATTCTTCACTTACACGTTATTTTAAAAATTCAAGAGAAAAAACATTTGTTCAAAAGAATGGCATTTATCTTTATGATACAGATTTTGCCAGAAATTCAACCCCCAGTTAAAGTGCTTATCATTAAATATCAACTAAAAAAAAAAACACATTTAAAATTTAACAGGGTACAATGTGACTTAGAAAATATATGGAAGAAAATATCTGCAAAAATTAAAAAAAATTAAAAAAGGTTCAATCTACGTTTATCGATTTTTAAATTTGTAAAACAGATGAACAATTCTAAAATATATTTTAGAAAAACAAAACAAAACAACAACTGTTAGACGCACTATAATTAGATAAAAATAAAGCTACCAAAATGTACCTTCTCACTGGAAGTCTCATTAGGCTGATCCGATTTGGTATCATGTTGAAAATTGTTGGTATTGCAGTTTTCATCTGTAATAAAGCATACAAACTATACTAATTAGAATATGGCATCAAAACATCTTCAAAAATCCTAATTTTTGTCTGGCATGAGAACAAAGCGCATTTGATAACAGAAGAAAACTGAAAAGTAATTTAAAATGGCAAGCTCTATATGAACCATAAAAGTTTAATATGGACTTCACTCTTCCTTTAGAATCCAATATACTACATAAGCCTAGCTCTGCCTCCTCAGATAGACAGGGAAACACACCAACCTTCAAGGTTAAAAAGATTAGTTTTTTCCTACCTAATTAGATTTATCCCTTTAAGGTCTTTAACCCCTTAGTGACCACAGCACTTTTCAATTTTCTTACCGTTTGGGACCAGTGCTATTTTTACATTTCTGCTGTGTTTGTGTTTAGCTGTAAATTTCCTCTTACTCATTTACTGTACCCGCACATATTATATACCGCTTTTCTCGCCATTAAATTGACTTTCTAAAGATTCCATTATTTTTCTGTAGTGTAGCTGCCCCCCTCAATACCCTACTCCCTCCAAACATTATTTCCCCCTCCCTCTCCCACCACATCTTGTTTAGTGGTCGGTCACGCACAACCCCAACCCACAAGCAGAGCAGGAAAAATCCAGAGGACTAGAGAAAAGTAAATTATTTTGAGATAGGTATGTACATTTTGGGAGTAAAAAATGGTATGCAAGCAGTATGGGAGAAGCAGATGATCAGACAGGAAAGCATGATTACAAAACACTTGTTTGTTTTGTAAAAAGGTACATACAAGAGACCAATTTTTGAAAGAACTGGTGGATATATAGACAAAAACACCAGTCTTATCAGTAGAGAAATAATTAGGGACCTTTTACCATTACCACAATACAAACAAACAAAATATCACATTCTGTCTGGTGTTAAACTGAAAGTTATATCTTAAAGATGTTTTCATTTAAAAACAGAATTTATGTTTACCTGATAAATTACTTTCTCCAACGGTGTGTCCGGTCCACGGCGTCATCCTTACTTGTGGGATATTCTCTTCCCCAACAGGAAATGGCAAAGAGCCCAGCAAAGCTGGTCACATGATCCCTCCTAGGCTCCGCCTACCCCAGTCATTCGACCGACGTTAAGGAGGAATATTTGCATAGGAGAAACCATATGTTACCGTGGTGACTGTAGTTAAAGAAAATAAATTATCAGACCTGATTAAAAAAACCAGGGCGGGCCGTGGACCGGACACACCGTTGGAGAAAGTAATTTATCAGGTAAACATAAATTCTGTTTTCTCCAACATAGGTGTGTCCGGTCCACGGCGTCATCCTTACTTGTGGGAACCAATACCAAAGCTTTAGGACACGGATGAAGGGAGGGAGCAAATCAGGTCACCTAAATGGAAGGCACCACGGCTTGCAAAACCTTTCTCCCAAAAATAGCCTCAGAAGAAGCAAAAGTATCAAATTTGTAAAATTTAGAAAAAGTGTGCAGTGAAGACCAAGTCGCTGCCTTACATATCTGATCAACAGAAGCCTCGTTCTTGAAGGCCCATGTGGAAGCCACAGCCCTAGTGGAGTGAGCTGTGATTCTTTCAGGAGGCTGCCGTCCGGCAGTCTCATAAGCCAATCGGATAATGCTTTTAATCCAGAAGGAGAGAGAGGTAGAAGTTGCTTTTTGACCTCTCCGTTTACCAGAATAAACAACAAACAAAGACAAAGTTTGTCTGAAATCCTTAGTAGCTGCTAAGTAAAATTTGAGAGCACGAACTACATCCAAGTTGTGCAACAAACGTTCCTTCTTTGAAACTGGATTAGGACACAAAGAAGGCACAACTATCTCCTGGTTAATGTTTTTGTTAGAAACAACTTTTGGAAGAAAACCAGGTTTAGTACGCAAAACCACCTTATCTGCATGGAACACCAGATAAGGAGAAGAACACTGCAGAGCAGATAATTCTGAAACTCTTCTAGCAGAAGAAATTGCAACCAAAAACAAAACTTTCCAAGATAATAACTTAATATCAACGGAATGTAAGGGTTCAAACGGAACCCCCTAAAGAACTGAAAGAACTAGGTTGAGACTCCAAGGAGGAGTCAAAATTTTGTAAACAGGCTTGATTCTAACCAGAGCCTGAACAAAGGCTAGAACATCTGGCACAGCTGCCAGCTTTTTGTGAAGTAACACAGACAAGGCAGAAATCTGTCCCATCAAGGAACTTGCAGATAATCCTTTTTCCAATCCTTCTCGAAGGAAGGATAGACTCTTAGGAATCTTAACCTTGTCCCAAGGGAATCCTGCAGATTCACACCAACAGATATACCAAATTATGTGGTAATTTTTCTGGTTACAGGCTTTCAGGCCTGAACAAGAGTATTAATAACAGAATCTGAGAACCCTCGCTTTGATAAGATCAAGCGTTCAATCTCCAAGCAGTCAGCTGGAGTGGGTCGAACGGACCTAGAACAAGAAGGTCTCGTCTCAAAGGTAGCTTCCATGGTGGAGCCGATGACATATTCACCAGATCTGCATACCAAGTCCTGCGTGGCCACGCAGGAGCTATCAAAATCACCGACGCCCTCTCCTGATTGATCCTGGCTACCAGCCTGGGGATGAGAGGAAACGGCGGGAACACATAAGCTAGTTTGAAGGTCCAAGGTGCTACTAGTGCATCCACTAGAGCCGCCTTGGGATCCCTGGATCTGTACCCGTAGTAAGGAACTCTGAAGTTCTGACGAGAGGCCATCAGATCCATGTCTGGAATGCCCCACGGTTGAGTGACTTGGGCAAAGATTTCCGGATGGAGTTCCCACTCCCCCGGATGCAATGTCTGACGACTCAGAAAATCCGCTTCCCAATTTTCCACTCCTGGGATGTGGATAGCAGACAGGTGGCAGGAGTGAGACTCCGCCCATATAATGATTTTGTTCACTTCTTCCATCGCTAGGGAACTCCTTGTTCCCCCCTGATGGTTGATGTATGAACTTGGCCCTCGCTAGCTGAGGCCAAGCTTTGAGAGCATTGAATATCGCTCTCAGTTCCAGAATATTTATCGGTAGAAGAGATTCTACCCGAGACCAAAGACCCTGAGCTTTCAGGGATCCCCAGACCGCGCCCCAGCCCATCAGACTGGCGTCGGTCGTGACAATGACCCACTCTGGTCTGCGGAAGGTCATCCCTTGTGACAGGTTGTCCAGGGACAGCCACCAACGGAATGAGCCTCTGGTCCTCTGATTTACTTGTATCTTCGGAGACAAGTCTGAATAGTCCCCATTCCACTGACTGAGCATGAACAGTTGTAATGGTCTTAGATGAATGCGCACAAAAGGAACTATGTCCATTGCCGCTACCATCAAACCTATCACTTCCATGCACTGCGCTATGGAAGGAAGAGGAACGGAATGAAGTATCCGAGAAGAGTCTAGAAGTTTTGTTTTTCTGGCTTCTGTCAGAAAAATCCTCATTTCTAAGGAGTCTATTATAGTTCCCAAGAAGGGAACCCTCGTTGACGGAGATAGAGAACTCTTTTCCACGTTCACTTTCCATCCGTGAGATCTGAGAAAGGCCAGGACAATGTCCGTGTGAGCCTTTACTTGAGGAAGGGACGACGCTCGAATCAGAATGTCGTCCAAGTAAGGTACTACAGCAATGCCCCTTGGTCTTAGCACCGCCAGAAGGGACCCTAGTACCTATGAGAAAATCCTAGGAGCAGTGGCTAATCCGAAAGAAAACGCCACGAACTGGAAATGCTTGTCCAGGAATTCAAACCTTAGGAACCGATGATGTTCCTTGTGGATAGGAATATGTAGATACGCATCCTTGAAATCCACCTTGGTCATGAATTGACCTTCCTGGATGGAAGGAAGGAGTGTTCGAATGGTTTCCATCTTGAACGATGGAACCTTGAGAAACTTGTTCAAGATCTTGAGATCTAAGATTGGTCTGAACGTTCCCTCTTTTTTGGGAACTATGAACAGATTGGAGTAGAACCCCATCCCTTGTTCTCCTAATGGAACAGGATGAATCACTCCCATTTTTAGCAGGTCTTCTACCCAATGTAAGAATGCCTGTCTTCTTATGTGGTCTGAAGACAACTGAGACCTATGGAACCTCCCCCTTGGAGGAAGCCCCTTGAACTCCAGAGAAGAACCTTGGGAGACTATTTCTAGCGCCCAAGGATCCAGAACATCTCTTGCCCCAGCCTGAGCGAAGAGAGAGAGTCTGCCCCCCACCAGATCCGGTCCCGGATCGGGGGCCCGCATTTCATGCTGTCTTGGTAGCAGTGGCAGGTTTCCTGGCCTGCTTTCCTTTGTTCCAGCCTTGCATAGGTCTCCAGGCTGGATTGGCATGAGAAGTATTACCTTCCTGCTTAGAGGACGTAGCCCTTGGGGCTGATCCGTTTCTGCGAAAGGGACGAAACTTAGGTTTATTTTTGGTCTTGAAAAGACCTATCCTGAGGAAGGGCGTGGCCCTTGCCCCCAGTGATATCAGAGATAATCTCTTTCAAGTCAGGGCCAAAGAGTGTTTTCCCCTTGAAAGGAATGTCAAGCAATTTGTTCTTGGAAGACGCATCCGCTGCCCAAGATTTTAACCAAAGCGCTCTGCGCCACAATAGCAAACCCAGAATTTTTTCGCCGCTAACCTAGCCAATTGCAAGGTGGCGTCTAGGGTGAAAGAATTAGCCAATTTAAGAGCACGAATTCTGTCCATAATCTCCTCATAAGAAGAAGAATTACTAATAATCGCCTTTCCTAGCTCATCAAACTAGAAACACGCGGCTGCAGTGACAGGGACAATGCATGCAATTGGTTGTAGAAGGGAACCTTGCTGAACAAACATCTTTAGCAGACCTTCTAATTTTTTATCCATAGGATCTTGGAAAGCACAACTATCTTCTATGGGTATAGTGGCGCGCTTGTGTAGAGTAGAAACCGCCCCCTCGACCTTGGGGACTGTCTGCCATCAGTCCTTTCTGGGGTCGACTATAGGAAAACAATTTTATAAATATGGGGGGAGGTACTAAAGGTATACCGGGCCTGTCCCATTCTTTACTAACAATGTACGCCACCCGCTTGGATATAGGAAAAGCTTCGGGGGGCCCCGGGGCCTCTAAGAACTTTTCCATTTTACATAGTGGTTCTGGAATGACCAGATAATCACAATCATCCAAATTGGATAACACCTCCTTAAGCAGAGCGCGGAGATGTTCCAACTTAAATTTAAAAGTAATCACATCAGGTTCAGCTTGTTGAGAAATGTTTCCTGAATCTGAAATTTCTCCCTCAGACAAAACCTCCCTGGCCCCCTCAGACTGGTGTAGGGGCCCTTCAGAAACCATATCATCAGCGTTCTCATGCTCTACAGAATTTTCTAAAACAGAGCAGTCGCGCTTTCACTGATAAGTGGGCATATTGGCTAAAATGTTTTTGATAGAATTATCCATTACAGCCGTTAAATGTTGCATAGTAAGGAGTATTGGCGCACTAGATGTACTAGGGGCCTCCTGTATGGGCAAGACTGGTGTAGACGAAGGAGGGGATGATGCAGTACCATGCTTACTCCCCTCACTTGAGGAATCATCTTGGGCATCATTTTTACTAAAATTTTTTATGACATAAAATACATATAGTTAAATGAGAAGGAACCTTGGTTTCCCCACAGTCAGAACACAATCTATCTGGTAGTTCAGACATGTTAAACAGGCATAAACTTGATAACAAAGCACAAAAAACGTTTTAAAATAAAACCGTTACTGTCACTTTAAATTTTAAACTAAACACACTTTATTACTGCAATTGCGAAAAAGTATGAAGGAATTGTTCAAAATTCACCAAAATTTCACCACAGTGTCTTAAAGCCTTAAAAGTATTGCACACCAAATTTGGAAGCTTTAACCCTTAAAATAACGGAACCGGAGCCGTTTTTATATTTAACCCCTTTACAGTCCCTGGAATCTGCTTTGCTGAGACCCAACCAAGCCCAAAGGGGAATACGATACCAAATGATGCCTTCAGAAAGACTTTTCTATGTATCAGAGCTCCACACACATGCAGCTGCATGCCATGCTGTCCTCAAAAACAAGTGCGCCATACCGGCGCGAAAATGAGGCTCTGACTATGATTAGGGAAAGCCCCTAAAGAATAAGGTGTCAAAAACAGTGCCTGCCGATATAATCATATCAAAATACCCAGAATAAATGATTCCTCAAGGCTAAATATGTGTTAATAATGAATCGATTTAGCCCAGAAAAAGTCTACAGTCTTAATAAGCCCTTGTGAAGCCCTTATTTACTATTTTAATAAACATGGCTTACCGGATCCCATAGGGAAAATGACAGCTTCCAGCATTACATCGTCTTGTTAGAATGTGTCATACCTCAAGCAGTAAGAGACTGCACACTGTTCCCCCAACTGAAGTTAATTGCTCTCAACAGTCCTGTGTGGAACAGCCATGGATTTTAGTTACGGTGCTAAAATCATTTTCCTCATACAAACAGAAATCTTCATCTCTTTTCTGTTTCTGAGTAAATAGTACATACCAGCACTATTTTAAAATAACAAACTCTTGATTGAATAATAAAAACTACAGTTAAACACTAAAAAACTCTAAGCCATCTCCGTGGAGATGTTGCCTGTACAACGGCAAAGAGAATGACTGGGGTAGGCGGAGCCTAGGAGGGATCATGTGACCAGCTTTGCTGGGCTCTTTGCCATTTCCTGTTGGGGAAGAGAATATCCCACAAGTAAGGATGACGCCGTGGACCGGACACACCTATGTTGGAGAAAGGCATACTTAAATACTTGTGCTAGAGAAATTATCAGTTATCCATCAAATGGCCTATCACATACTAATTTATGTATACACAGGATACTCAGGCTGGCCTAGGGACTTTACACAAATGTATAAGTAAATGAGCATACAAAGCATATACCATAAATGGCATTGGTGTGCAGATGCAACACCAAGTGTAAGACTCATGTCTGACAAACAACAAGTATTCTAACTTCTCTCAAGCAACAAGAACCATTCACTCTCCTCTAGTCTACATGACCTCAGGTGGATTTGCAAGCACATACCCTGTATAGTGTTGTCTTCACAACATGGCAAACTAGTTACAAAAAAATTAAATCATCAGGAAAAAAAAAAGCCAAGGTTGGATTGTCTAAAATCTCTTGTAGCCTGTAAATAAATTTTTAAAGCTTTTCATACATCCAAATTAAGAAAAGGTCTTTCCTTTTCATTTTGAGGATTAGGACACAAAGAAGGAAAGAGAGAAGGAATAACATGCAGAAACATTTGTATCAAAACATTACTGAAGGATACGGATGGATCTAATGAGCCAGGGAAGTAAACAAATTGCCTTTTTAACCTTGAGTGTGCGTGGGTGTCCCTGTCCATCACCAGGAGGCAGAGCTAAACTCATGTAGTATATTGGATTCTAAAATAAGCAAAGAAAAGTTAAAGGGATAGTAAAGTCAAAATTAAACGTTCATGGTTCAGATAGAGCAAGTCATTTTAAACAACATTTAAAATTACCTTATCAAATTTGCTTTGTGCTTTTGATATCTTTTTTTTAAAAGCATACCAAGGTATGCTCAGGAGCAGTGATCCACTACTGGGAGCTAGCTGGCGATCGGCCGCTGCACAGATATGCCTATTGTCATTGGCTCACCCAATATGTTTACCTAGCTCTCAGTAGTGCATTGCTGCTCCTTATCCTACTTGGGTTTATTCTTCAACCAAGGATAGTAAGAGAACAAAGCAGATTTGATAACAGAAGAAAACTAAAAAGGTGTTTAAAATGGCAAGCTCTATATGAATCATACAAGTTTAATATTGACTTTGCTCTCGCTTTAGAATCCAATATACTACACATAAGCCTAGCTCTGCCTCCTTATGGATAGACAGGGAAACACACCCACCCTCAAGATTAAAGAGATTCGTTTTTTACTTCCCTACCAAATTAGATTTATCCCTTTAAGGTCTTTAATAGATATAAATATATACACACAACAATCATGTTTTTGATTCACTCTTACCCTTTGGAAGCGCTTCAATAACATCTGTTTCAGGCAATTTAGATTTTTTATAGTGATTTTCTACTTCTTCTGAATCTTTAGGCTTTAAAAAAAAAATAAAGGAATAAAACATAATGGCACAGAAGTATATTTTATTTAGAGATGCAAAAGTATACAAAGAAACAGATGAATTATGAGACTTTCATTACACAAAAATAAAATGATGTCAGACATTTACAAAAGTAAAGATTCAACTTGTATACTCCGTAAACGGTAGACACATGGGACCCCATTTATCAAATAGTGGGCGGACAATGTTAACAACTAGGGATGCTACTCGTCTGTTTCCCTAATTTATTACTGCATCTGCACAAGCAAATGCTTTTGCCATTATAGCAAAATTTATGTTTACCTGGTAAATTTATTTATATCATGGTGGTGAGAGTCCCCAATCCATTATGCATAGGATTCACTTCCTAGTCACTAGGTGGAGGCAAATATTCTACAAAACTTTCAAGAGCACTTCATCCCTCCCATCTCACGGGTATGCCAGTCTTACGTATAGCCAAGCAGGAGAAATCACAAAGAAAGGTAGGAAAGGACAAAGCAGGGAAAATAGAGATTCAAAATAATAGTGTCTCCAAAATTTGAAATATAAACAACATTGGGTGGGGCTCGTAGACACTCGCCACCATGAAAGAAATTAATTTATCAGGTAAGCATACATTTTGTGTTCTTTCACAAGGTGGTAAAAGTCCATGATCTATTACACATGAGAATTAATAGCCAAGATGTGAAGTCCACGAGTAATGTTGGGTGGAACAAATTGTTTTTGAAAAGGCAGTCACCTATTTTCCAGACACTGTTGCCTGGAGGACTTTCCTGCCAAAGGCTGCTTCCAAAGAAGCAAAAACATCAAAATGGTAGGATTTAATAAAAGCATGTAAGGATGACCATGTTGCTGCCTTGCAATTCTGTTCAACAGAAGACTCATTTAGCCGAGGAAGTAGAAACAAATCAGGTAGAGTGGGATGTAATGCATTTTGGAGAAGGCTTACCTGCATCCAAGTAAGCTTTGTGGATCAGAAGCTTTAACCAAGAAGCTAAAGTAACAGCTGAGGTCTTTTGGCATTTATGTGGACCAGAAAAATGAATAAACAGAGAAGATTGTCTAAAATCTCTTGTAGCCTGTAAATAAAATTTTAAAGCTTCAAAGCAAATAGAGCCAAAAATAAGAATTTGTGGCTCAGAGAAAAGAATGCATTTATTTAGCACTTCCAATCCCCTGTATGTGATATGATACCATGAATTGGAAGGAAGTAAGAGTGGGGTGGCGTATCACTAAAATTAAAATCTAACTTTTATTTCAACACTTAAAAACACCAACTGTCACATACAATTTAAAAACACAAATTGGCATAGAACTTGTTAGGATTGAGATTGGACTAAACAAGTAATTATACACTTGTAAGGGAGTCCACAATTGAGACAGTATTGGTATATTGATGCTCAGATACCTTATTGTAAATATTGGATATGTATATATATCTCTCCTTATCAATCGAGCAAATGTTTTACTGTATCTGGCTATATATGCATGTATTAATAGTACCTATATTTGTCTCTTGTAGAGGATTCTATGCCATCTAATTACCTTGTTTAGTATAAATACCAAGATAAAAGAATATTTGATGGTGAGTTTTATTAACAAGAGAGTAGAATTTTTATATATAGTTACTCTGTAAATTTATGATAGATTGGGGTATATTATACAGATGTATTGCTCATTCTTATCTATATCTTGAGATTATGATATTAAAGAATGATAATGACTGAAATCAATTGCAAAAGTAATAAGCAATATTTATTGTAGAATAATAATAGTGACTAAACACATATTACTATCTTACTTAGGAATGCAGAGCAGTATAAGTCTTAATTATAAGAGCTATTATTTAGTATCTCTTGTCATTGATTCAAAGCCACTATTGAAAAATGTATACACTATATGTTTTTGTAGGTATTTTATACTCTAAGTGCTGTAGAGAGTAATGAGAGGGATGACTTATTTCTGAAGTCTTAATTACAAGACAGTTATTGTTTAGTGTTTCTTGTCATTGATCCCAATATTCTAAAGCAATTGTTGTAAAATGTATACACTTTGTGTTTTTCTAGGTATTTTATACTCTGAGTACTATGGAGAGTACTAAGAGGGATGACTTATTTCTGAATGACTCCTGGTATTGCGAGTAATTTTATTACAATTCTTAGGAGTAATTTGAAATTATATTAGTTGATACAAAAAAAGAGTAATCTCAATATACCAAGGTAATATGTTTAGCTCAATTAATATTCTGCTGCTTTTTCTGCATGTCTTATGATTGGGTATAGATATGTATTATGTGTTTTTTGGATCGCAATCTGCAATAATATTGAATATTAGTTTTGCTTCTTTTAAGTAAAGGATGATATTGAGGTCACTGTTGGTTTTCACCTGAATAAATATCTTAATCTAGAGTTCCTTTTAATTTCAGTAACTCTGTTTTTAAATGAATATATAAAAAAAATTGTAGTTCTTAATTTTTTTACAATGATCTTGACAATCTATAATGTTTGTTGAGTTGGTGTTATTTGTATATATATCTAGTAGTTTAAGCAATGTGTTTTTTATCTTTAGATAAAGTGTTAGTTTGATATGCAATCTAAAAGCTGTTACGATTGGTTTTTATTCTTAGATAATACTGCTGACTTTGTTTTAGCGTAAAAGTCTTATGTATCAGAATCTTAACAACTTTACTAAAATGATCTCCTTCTTATTAAGGTTCACTTAAATTCTCAGGAACTATGAGTAAATACATTAACAAAAGAGACCATATATGTCTGGGTCTCAGTATATTAAATATAATGTATAGCGCCTGAGATAAATTGAAATTAGCTTGTGTTCTTAATCAGTAATACTAAAAGACTGATATATTGTAGCGCAACAAACATATAAATCTTGATCTTACTCGCTTATATCAAATGTACTGAAATGTGAATTAATCCAACGATAGTGATACTTAGGTTACAAACACTGTTTGTTTGTTTGGTTCTAAAAAACCCCAACCGTAAATTTACAATATACTGCTGTATTGGCTGCTGAAACAGCATTTACTTCTGACTCCCCAAATTCTAAATTAATTCCCAATCTCAATTCTTTCATTTATTTTAAATTAATATTCATATTGAGTGATCTAAGTTCTATGTTATTTTGCAAGTTAAAAACACTTATTAGGTTGAAATAAACATGTCAACCTTGCCCTAACATGTTTCGCCGTTTACAATACCGGCTTTTTCAAAGGGTGACGCGCGCAAGCGTCTTCGGCGATTTATTAACTTGGCTCCACCCTTACATCGGTTGGTCACCAATCAGAATCCTTAGGTCATTGATTGACGGATATTTGAATCTCGTCATGCGCAAATTAATAACTAGCTGGCTTCATGTTATTTAAGTTTCTTCTTGTGATTATTATAATTTCTGGCACGCTTAATAGATGCTTATGATATGATTAAATCAAAGCATAAACCATATTTCTCTATCTGACGGATGTCATTGTAATGAGTATGGCTGTTATCTTAGGTACATGCCGTGCTTTTTTGTTGGGAACGTATCATCAGTTCATCTAGTTTCAACTTATTTTCATTTTTCATTATGCATTTTGATTATAATTATGATGAGATATGATCAATAATTATAATACAAATTATGTACATTATTGTGCTTGATAAATCCTTATAAATTAAGGTGTCATCTGTCATTATATGCCACATCAAGATTTATGCTGTTGTATAAAAAGCTGCTGTTTTACTATGTGAAGCTGTTATTAATAGTGTTTACAGTACACTTTTATTGAGCATGTTCGCTGATTTCGTCTCAATTTCTATTTATATATTTCAATATATATCACAGATAATAAAATTTAACTATGTGACATATCGTGTAGTGATTTCTTGTGCTAGTGTCAAGAACGTTACTAGTTAGTGAACTACTTGGTAGTGATGTTGAGAGGTAAGTGAATGCTAGACATAGTTGGTTATCATAACTGCTTGTTTAATACACCAGGACAGTTTAGGAAATGATCCTTGGAAATAAAATCTACGTTTTATCTCTATATCTAACATTAAATATAATGTTACGGTGCTAGTATCTGGAAGATTAGTTTATATGAATTACTAAAACGTAAAGCCTTGTTACTCTTGGACTTTTGTGGAAAATGAAAAATAAGGACATATATTAAATTCAAAAGGGGGAAAAAAGGGCTAAAATTTGCTCTTAAATGTAGATGATACTGTGAGTTTAAGATTTACTATATTCTATAAGTGAACTAAAGTGATGTTGAAAAATTCTAAAATTAGAAAATTAATGTGAATAAGGCTCAAATAAATTAAAGAATTTTTCTAAGTCGAATAAAAGGAAAAATTGGATAGGAGTGAAAACCACTAGTGTATTAAAAGTGAATGATGTGAGACATGTGAAGAGAGTGAATGAGTTAGATTTGTTTTTTTAAAAGATTCAAAGGGAGGTAGTGAACAAATATGTTTTAATTGGATTTATTGTGATAAGTGAATTTGAAGTACTTGAGTTTAAAAGAAACGGAATTTGTCATAATTAACACTTAATTATTTTACAAATTTTTTTTTTAAATTCTTGATATTCTGAATAAGATTTATTGCTACAACATTACAGCATGAATCTATGTGGGAAAAAGGACACTTAGTTTCTATTTATCTGAGAATTTTTAGATACAGAGTTTATATAACAGTTTATGTGGTTTTTGTTTTATTTATGTAATTATAAGAACATGGAGTAATTGTTTTGTTCATTTAAACCTTTTGGATGAACACAATCCATAAGGTATATCCATTTGGTTTCTATTTTTTGGAGGGCCTTCTCTAGGTCTCCTCCTCTTAATCCTAAGGATATCTTCTGGACGCCATAGCATTCCAATTAAGAGGTTTTACAGTGATGATGTTTTAGAAAGTGAGATGCTACAGACGTTAATTTTTTATCTTTTTCAATGTCTTTAGGAGCATTACGAATATTCCGAAGATGTTCCATGACTCTTGTGTGTAGCTTTCTGGTAGTCATGCCTATATAAGTATAGGGACATTTGCATTGGAGGGCATATATAAGTCCCACAGTATTGCAACTTATATATGTTTTAATTTGATGAGATTTGCCGAATCTGTCTACAATAGTTTTTTTCTTTTTCATCATATGGGAGCAGGTTGAACAGCTTCCACAAGGGAACAAGCCTTTCTCAGGGGTTCTGATTGATTTGGTTTTCTTAGTGTAATGACTAGGACTTAGTCTTTCTTTTAAATTTTTAGATCTTCTATAGCTGATTTCTGCTCTCTGTCCAATTATACTTTTTAGAATTGGATCTGCTTGCAATATATGCCAGTAGTTTTGGATAATTTTGATTACTTCCTGTGATTGATCATTATATGTAAGGACTAATCTTGTTTTATTATCCTGTTTTTTTGCGCGAACCTTCAATAGGTCAGATCTGGGTGTATTCTGAGCTCTTTTTTTAGCTTTTAGGATAGATTTTCTGCTGTATCCTCTTGCTTTCAACCTATTTTCCAGTTCAGCAGCTCTTTAGAGCAGTTACGTTTCATCCTTAGAAATTCCCCAATGGGTAGAGACTTGGTGGTATTCGGTGCATGAGCACTGGTTGAATGTAATACAAAAATCGCGCAAAAAAACAGGATAATAAAACAAGATTAGTCCTTACATATAATGATCAATCACAGGAAGTAATCAAAATTATCCAAAACAACTGGCATATATTGCAAGCAGATCCAATTCTAAAAAGTATAATTGGACAGAGAGCAGAAATCAGTTATAGAAGATCTAAAAATTTAAAAGAAAGACTAAGTCCTAGTCATTACACTAAGAAAACCAAATCAATCAGAACCCCTGAGAAAGGCTTGTTCCCTTGTGGAAGCTGTTCAACCTGCTCCCATATGATGAAAAAGAAAAAAACTATTGTAGACAGATTCGGCAAATCTCATCAAATTAAAACATATATAAATTGCAATACTGTGGGACTTATATATGCCCTCCAATGCAAATGTCCCTATACTTATATAGGCATGACTACCAGAAAGCTACACACAAGAGTCATGGAACATCTTCGGAATATTCGTAATGCTCCTAAAGACATTGAAAAAGATAAAAAATGAACGTCTGTAGCATCTCACTTTCTAAAACATCATCACTGTAAAACCTCTGAATTGGAATGCTATGGCGTCCAGAAGATATCCTTAGGATTAAGAGGAGGAGACCTAGAGAAGGCCCTCCAAAAAATAGAAACCAAATGGATATACCTTATGGATTGTGTTCATCCAAAAAGGTTTAAATGAACAAAACAATTACTCCATGTTCTTATAATTACATAAATAAAAAAAACCCCACATAAACTGTTATATAAACTCTGTATCTAAAAATTCTCAGATAAATAGAAACTAAGTGTCCTTTTTCCCCACATAGATTCATGCTGTAATGTTGTAGCAATAAATCTTATTCAGAATATCAAGAATTTAAAAAAAAATTGTAAAATAATTAAGTGTTAATTATGACAAATTCAGTTTCTTTTAAACTCAAGTACTTTAAATTCACTTATCACAATAAATCCAATTAAAACATATTTGTTCACTACCTCCCTTTGAATCTTTTAAAAAAACAAATCTAACTCATTCACTCTCTTCACATGTCTCACATCATTCACTTTTAATACACTAGTGGTTTTCACTCCTATCCAATTTTTCCTTTTATTCGACTTAGAAAAATTCTTTAATTTATTTGAGCCTTATTCACATTAATTTTCTAATTTTAGAATTTTTCAACATCACTTTAGTTCACTTATAGAATATAGTAAATCTTAAAATCACAGTATTTTCTACATTTAAGAGCAAATTTTAGCCCTTTTTTCCCCATTTTGAATTTAATATATGTTCTTATTTTTCATTTTCCACAAAAGTCCAAGAGTAACAAGGCTTTACGTTTTAGTAATTCATATAAACTAATCTTCCAGATACTAGCACCTTAACATTATATTTAATGTTAGATATAGAGATAAAACGTAGATTTTATTTCCAAGGATCGTTTCCTAAACTGTCCTGGTGTATTAAACAAGCAGTTATGATAACCAACTATGTCTAGCATTCACTTCCCTCTCAACATCACTACCAAGTAGTTCACTAACTAGTAACGTTCTTGACACTAGCACAAGAAATCACTACACGATATGTCACATAGTTAAATTTTATTATCTGTGATATACATTGAAATATATAAATAAATAGAAATTGAGACGAAATCAGCGAACATGCTCAATAAAAGTGTACTGTAAACACTATTAATAACAGCTTCACATAGTAAAACAGCAGCTTTTTATACAACAGCATAAATCTTGATGTGGCATATAATGACAGATGACACCTTAATTTATAAGGATTTATCAAGCACAATAATGTACATAATTTGTATTATAATTATTGATCATATCTCATCATAATTATAATCAAAATGCATAATGAAAAATGAAAATAAGTTGAAACTAGATGAACTGATGATACGTTCCCAACAAAAAAGCACGGCATGTACCTAAGATAACAGCCATACTCATTACAATGACATCCGTCAGATAGAGAAAAATGGTTTATGCTTTGATTTAATCATATCATAAGCATCTATTAAGCGTGCCAGAAATTATAATAATCACAAGAAGAAACTTAAATAACATGAAGCCAGCTAGTTATTAATTTGCGCATGACGAGATTCAAATATCCGTCAATCAATGACCTAAGGATTCTGATTGGTGACCAACCGATGTAAGGGTGGAGCCAAGTTAATAAATCGCCGAAGACGCTTGCGGGCGTCACCCTTTGAAAAAGCTGGTATTGTAAACGGCGAAACATGTTAGGGCAAGGTTGACATGTTTATTTCAACCTAATAAGTGTTTTTAACTTGCAAAATAACATAGAACTTAGATCACTCAATATGAATATTAATTTAAAATAAATGAAAGAATTGAGATTGGGAATTAATTTAGAATTTGGGGAGTCAGAAGTAAATGCTGTTTCAGCAGCCAATACAGCAGTATATTGTAAATTTACGGTTGGGGTTTTTTAGAACCAAACAAACAAACAGTGTTTGTAACCTAAGTATCACTATCGTTGGATTAATTCACATTTCAGTACATTTGATATAAGCGAGTAAGATCAAGATTTATATGTTTGTTGCGCTACAATATATCAGTCTTTTAGTATTACTGATTAAGAACACAAGCTAATTTCAATTTATCTCAGGCGCTATACATTATATTTAATATACTGAGACCCAGACATATATGGTCTCTTTTGTTAAATGTATTTACTCATAGTTCCTGAGAATTTAAGTGAACCTTAATAAGAAGGAGATCATTTTAGTAAAGTTGTTAAGATTCTGATACATAAGACTTTTACGCTAAAACAAAGTCAGCAGTATTATCTAAGAATAAAAGCCAATCGTAACAGCTTTTAGATTGCATATCAAACTAACACTTTATCTAAAGATAAAAAACACATTGCTTAAACTACTGGATATATATACAAATAACACCAACTCAACAAACATTATAGATTGTCAAGATCATTGTAAAAAAATTAAGAACTACAATTTTTTTATATATTCATTTAAAAACCGGAGTTACTGAAATTAAAAGGAACTCTAGATTAAGATATTTATTCAGGTGAAAACCAACAGTCACCTCAATATCATCCTTTACTTAAAAGAAGCGAAACTAATATTCAATATTATTGCAGACTGCGATCCAAAAAACACATAATACATATCTATACCCAATCATAAGACATGCAGAAAAAGCAGCAGAATATTAATTGAGCTAAACATATTACCTTGGTATATTGAGATTACTCTTTTTTGTATTAACTAATATAATTTCAAATTACTCCTAAGAATTGTAATAAAAACAGAATTTATGCTTACCTGATAAATTACTTTCTCCAACGGTGTGTCCGGTCCACGGCGTCATCCATTACTTGTGGGAAATATTCTCCCCCACAGGGAAAGGCAAGGAGAGCACACAGCAAGAGCTGTCCATATAGCTCCCCCTCTGGCTCCGCCCCCCAGTCATTCGACCGACGGTTAGGAGAAAAAGGAGAAACTATAGGGTGCCGTGGTGACTGTAGTGTATAAAGAAAAATTTTTCAACCTGATTAAAAAACCAGGGCGGGCCGTGGACCAGACACACCGTTGGAGAAAGTAATTTATCAGGTACGCATAAATTCTGTTTTCTCCAACATTGGTGTGTCCGGTCCACGGCGTCATCCATTACTTGTGGGAACCAATACCAAAGCTTTAGGACACGGATGAAGGGAGGGAGCAAATCAGGTTACCTAAACGGAAGGCACCACGGCTTGCAAAACCTTTCTCCCAAAAATAGCCTCCGAAGAAGCAAAAGTATCAAATTTGTAGAATTTGGCAAAAGTGTGCAGAGAAGACCAAGTCGCTGCCTTACATATCTGGTCAACAGAAGCCTCGTTCTTGTAGGCCCATGTGGAAGCCACAGCCCTAGTAGAGTGAGCTGTGATACGGTCAGGAGGCTGCCGTCCGGCAGTCTCATAAGCCAAGCGGATAATGCTTTTCAGCCAGAAAGAGAGAGAGGTAGTAGTAGCTTTTTGACCTCTCCTCTTACCAGAGTAAACGACAAACAAAGATGAGGTTTGTCTAAAATCTTTTGTTGCTTCTAAATAGAACTTTAAAGCACGAACAACATCTAAATTGTGTAATAAACGTTCCTTCTTTGAAACTGGATTCGGACACAAAGAAGGAACAACTATTTCCTGGTTGATGTTCTTGTTGGAAACAACTTTTGGAAGAAAACCAGGCTTAGTACGCAAAACAACCTTATCTGAATGAAAAACCAGATATGGTGGATTACACTGCAAAGCAGATAATTCAGAAACTCTTCTGGCAGAAGAAATAGCAACCAAAAACAGAACTTTCCAAGATAATAACTTAATATCTATGGAATGTAAAGGTTCAAACGGAACCCCTTGAAGAACTGAAAGAACTAAATTTAGACTCCAAGGAGGAGTCATGGGTCTGTAAACAGGCTTGATTCTAACCAAAGCCTGAACAAAAGCTTGTACATCTGGCAAAGCTGCCAGTCGTTTGTGCAACAAGACGGATAATGCAGAAATCTGTCCTTTTAGAGAACTAGCTGACAACCCTTTATCCAAAGCTTCTTGGAGAAAGGAGAGAATCTTTGGAATTTTAATCTTACTCCAGGAGAATCCTTTGGATTCACACCAACAGATATATCTTTTCCATATTTTATGGTAAATCTTTCTAGTCACAGGTTTTCTGGCTTGGACCAGAGTATCTATCACAGAATTTGAAAACCCACGCTTGGATAAAATCAAGCGTTCAATTTCCAAGCAGTCAGCTGCAGAGAAACTAGATTTAGATGTTCGAATGGACCTTGTACTAGAAGATCCTGTCTCAAAGGTAGCTTCCATGGTGGAGCCGAAGACATATTCACCAGGTCTGCATACCAAGTCCTGCGTGGCCACGCAGGAGCTATCAGAATCACTGAGGCCTTCTCCTGTTTGATCCTGGCTGTGAGCCTGGGAAGGAGAGGAAACGGTGGAAACACATATGCTAGGTTGAACGACCAAGGCGCCACTAATGCATCCACTAGAGTCGCCTTGGGATCCCTGGATCTGGACCCGTAGCAAGGAATCTTGAAGTTCTGACGGGACGCCATTAGATCCATGTCTGGAATGCCCCATAATTGGGTTAACTGAGCAAAGACCTCCGGATGGAGTTCCCACTCCCCCGGATGGAAAGTCTGACGACTCAAATAGTCCGCCTCCCAGTTGTCTACTCCTGGGATGTGAATAGCAGATAGATGGCAGGAGTGATTCTCTGCCCATTGGATGATCTTGGTTACTTCCTTCATCGCTAGGGAACTCTTTGTTCCCCCCTGATGATTGATGTACGCAACAGTCGTTATGTTGTCCGACTGAAATCTTATGAACCTGGCTTCCGCTAGCTGAGGCCAAGCCAGGAGCTCATTGAATATAGTTCTTAGTTCCAAAATGTTTATCGGGAGAAGCGACTCTTCCCGCGACCATAGGCCCTGAGCTTTCAGGGAGTCCCAGACCGCGCCCCACCCCAAGAGGCTGGCGTCGGTCGTGACGATGACCCACTCCGGTCTGCGGAAACTCATTCCCTGAGACAGGTGATCCTGGGTCAACCACCAGAGAAGTGAGTCCCTGGTTACCTGGTCTACTTGAATTTGGGGAGACAAGTCTGTATAGTCCCCATTCCACTGATTGAGCATGCATAGCTGTAATGGTCTTAGATGAATTCGAGCAAAAGGAACCACATCCATTGCTGCGACCATTAGTCCTATTACTTCCATGCATTGAGCTATGGAGGGTTGAGGAATCGAATGAAGAACTCGACAAGCTTTTAGAAGCTTTGCCTTTCTGACTTCTGTGAGAAAGATCTTCATTTCCACAGAATCATTTATTGTTCCCAGAAAAGGAACCCTTGTGGACGGTGACAGTGAACTTTTTTCTATGTTCACCTTCCACCCGTGAGATCTGAGAAAGGCCAACACAATGTCTGTATGAGCCCTCGCTTTGGAAAGGGACGACGCTTGGATTAGGATGTCGTCTAGATAAGGTGCTACAGCGATGCCCCTCGGCCTTAGGACCGCTAGAAGGGACCCTAGCACCTTTGTGAAAATTCTGGGAGCGGTGGCTAAACCGAATGGAAGAGCCACAAACTGGTAATGTTTGTCCAGAAAGGCGAACCTCAGGAACTGATGATGAGATTTGTGGATTGGGATATGCAGATACGCATCCTTTAGATCCACGGTAGTCAAAAATTGACCCTGCTGGATTGTCGGTAAGATTGTCCGAATGGTTTCCATCTTGAAGGATGGAACTCTGAGGAACTTGTTTAATATCTTTAAATCCAGAATTGGCCTGAAAGTTCCCTCTTTTTTGGGAACCACAAACAGGTTTGAGTAAAAACCTAGACCTTGTTCCCCGGAGGGGACTGGGTTTATCACTCCCATCTTTGATAGGTCTCTTACACAATGTAAGAATGCCTGTTTCTTTATCTGGTCTGAAGATAAGCGAGACAGGTGGAACCTTCCCTTTGGAGGAAGTCCCTTGAATTCTAACAGGTATCCCTTGGAAACTCTCTCTAGTGCCCAGGGATCCAGAACATCTCTTGCCCAAGCCTGAGTGAAGAGAGATAGTCTGCCCCCTACCAGATCCGGTCCCGAAAGGAACTAAAATTAGACTTGTTCTTAGCCTTAAAAGGCCTATCCTGTGGGAGGGCATGGCCCTTACCCCCAGTGATGTCTGAAATAATTTCCTTCAATTCCGGCCCAAAAAGGGTCTTACCCTTGAAAGGAATATTCAGTAACTTAGTCTTGGACGACACATCTGCCGACCAGGATTTTAGCCAAAGCGCCCTCCGAAACTACTATAGCAAAACCTGAGTTTTTCGCCGCCAATTTCGTTATTTGAAAGGCGGCATCCAATATAAAAGGAATTAGCTAACTTTAATGCGTGAATTCTGTCCATGACTTCTTCATAGGAAGTCTCTTTCTGGAGCGACCTTTCTAGTTTTCGAACCAAAAGGACGCCGCTGAAGTGACAGTAATAACACACGTAGCTGGTTGAAGGATGAACCCTTGCTGAACAAAAATCTTTTTAAGCAATCCTTCCAATTTTTTATCCATAGGATCTTTGAAAGCGCAGCTGTCCTCTATAGGAATAGTTGTGCGCTTCGCTAGTGTTGAAACAGCTCCCTCAACCTTCGGGACCGTTTGCCATGCGTCCCTTCTAGGGTCTACTATGGGAAACATTTTTTTTTTAATATAGGAGGTGGGGCAAAGGGTACACCTGGCTTCTCCCACTCCTTTTCCACTATGTTCGCTACCCTCTTAGGTATTGGAAAAGCGTCATCGTGCACTGGGACCTATAAAAATTTGTCCAATTTGCACAACTTCTCTGGTACTACCATGGAATCACAGTCATCCAGAGTAGCTAATACCTCCTTAAGCAAAGCGCGGAGATGCTGTAGTTTAAACTTAAATGCCACTAGATCAGGTTCTGCCTGTTGAGAAATTTTTCCTGAATCTGAAATTTCACCCTCAGACAGCCCTTCCCTTACAGCCAATTCCGATTGATGCGAGGGTAAAATAGATACGGCATCGTCAGCGTCTGATTGTTCATCCTTTTTATCTGTATTTAAAACTGAACAATCACGCTTTCTCTGAAAAGCTGGCAGTTTGGATAAAAGATTTGCTATAGAATTATCCACTACTGCTGATAATTGTTGCATAGAAATAAGCACTGGCGCGCTAGGTGTCGCCTGCGCGGGCAAAGCTGGTGTAGACACAGAAGGAGAGGATGTAGAGCTATCCCCACTACCTTCATTAGATAAATCATCTTGGGCAACATTATGAAAAATAACAGAGCTGTTCTGATTTTGTTTGGATGCTATGGCGCAATTATCACAAACACTCGAAGGGGGAACCACATTTGTTTCTATACACACAGAACATAGGTTATCTGATGGAACAGACATGTTAAACAGATTTAGGCAGGCAAACAATGCAATAAAAACGATTTTAAACAAAAACGTTACTGTCTCTTTAAATAATAAAATGACACCTTTATTTCTGAATGTTCAAAAAACTATGAAGGCAATATCCGATTTTTCTGAAATTTGGACCCCAGTGTCTTAATGCTTAGAAAGTATTGCACAGCAAATATGGAGACTCTAGCTCTTAAAACAAGCAAACCGAAGCTAATTGTTGGATTTAACCGTTTTTATACACCACAATCCCTGCTACAGCCTTGCTGCAGGTTTTTACCTTACTTAAGGTTCACCATCCACAGAAAAAAGCCTTTTGGAGTCACTTTCTGAACCACAGGACCCTCTCACATGAATCTGCATGCATTGCCTTGTAAATCAACTGTGCAGCTGAAGCACCAAAATGAGGCTTCCTCCCTCAGCACACTAGAGTGAAGGGGCCTTCCTGACTAGATTTAGGTGTCTAAAACAAGCCAGATCAATAAAAAACGTTCCCCAGTGTATGTGAGCTTATAAAATATTTCAAATGGTATCATATTGTAATAAAAACCAATCGATTTTGCCCCTAACAGTGTCTACCAGCATAAAAAACAAAAAGGGGAAGCCTGTTATCTTTTTTGCTGAGGTGAAAGAAAAATGGCTTACCTTTTCCCCTGAGGGGAAATATGACTGTCATCTAGCACTAGCCTGTGTTGTTAGAAGGAGACCAGTCATACCTGAAGCAGATGAGTCTGCAAACTGTTACCCCCAACTGAAGTTCTCTTGTTTCAACAGTCCTGCGTGATAACCGTAATGGATTTTAGTTACTGTCTGCTAAAATCATAGCCCTCTTAAACAGAAATCTTCATCACTTTTCTGTTATAGAGTAAATAGTACAAGCCAGCACTATTTTAAAATAACAAACTCTTGATAGAAGAATAAAAAACTACAACTAACACCACAAACTCCTCGCCATCCCCGTGGTAGATGCTACTTGTTCAGAGCGGCAAGGAGAATGACTGGGGGGCGGAGCCAGAGGGGGAGCTATATGGACAGCTCTTGCTGTGTGCTCTCCTTGCCTTTCCCTGTGGGGGAGAATATTTCCCACAAGTAATGGATGACGCCGTGGACCGGACACACCAATGTTGGAGAAATTACTCGCAATACCAGGAGTCATTCAGAAATAAGTCATCCCTCTTAGTACTCTCCATAGTACTCAGAGTATAAAATACCTAGAAAAACACAAAGTGTATACATTTTACAACAATTGCTTTAGAATATTGGGATCAATGACAAGAAACACTAAACAAGAACTGTCTTGTAATTAAGACTTCAGAAATAAGTCATCCCTCTCATTACTCTCTACAGCACTTAGAGTATAAAATACCTACAAAAACATATAGTGTATACATTTTTCAATAGTGGCTTTGAATTATTGGAATCAATGACAAGAGACACTAAATAATAGCTCTTATAATTAAGACTTATACTGCTCTGCATTCCTAAGTAAGATAGTAATATGTGTTTAGTCATTATTATTATTCTACAATAAATATTGCTTATTACTTTTGCAATTGATTTCAGTCATTATCATTCTTTAATATCATAATCTCAAGATATAGATAAGAATGAGCAATACATCTGTATAATATACCCCAATCTATCATAAATTTACAGAGTAACTATATATAAAAATTCTACTCTCTTGTTAATAAAACCCACCATCAAATATTCTTTTATCTTGGTATTTATACTAAACAAGGTAATTAGATGGCATAGAATCCTCTACAAGAGACGAATATAGGTACTATTAATACATGCATATATAGCCAGATACAGTAAAACATTTGCTCGATTGATAAGGAGAGATATATATACATATCCAATATTTACAATAAGGTATCTGAGCATCAATATACCAATACTGTCTCAATTGTGGACTCCCTTACAAGTGTATAATTACTTGTTTAGTCCAATCTCAATCCTAACAAGTTCTATGCCAATTTGTGTTTTTAAATTGTATGTGACAGTTGGTGTTTTTAAGTGTTGAAATAAAAGTTAGATTTTAATTTTAGTGATACGCCACCCCACTCTTACTTCCTTCCAATTCATGGTATCATATCACATACAGGGGATTGGAAGTGCTAAATAAATGCATTCTTTTCTCTGAGCCACAAATTCTTATTTTTGGCTCTATTTGCTTTGAATCGTTGATTCTTGCATAAGCACTCCAGCCGATATCCACTCATAAACGGATAGTGGATACCCATTGGCATTCCCTATTTATTTGTGTAGTGCGGTTGCAACTCTTTGTTTTCTCTAAAAATTTTAAAGCTTTTCATACATCCAAATTAAGAAAAGGTCTTTCCTTTTAATTTTGAGGATTAGGACACAAAGAAGGAACTACAACCTCTTTATTGATATCAAGACAACTTTTGGTAAGAAATAGAATTTCTTAAACAGCTTTATCTTGGTGAAAAATAAGATAAGGAGGAACACAAGAAAGAGCTGATAACTCAGACAATATGTTTAATCGCCGGAAGGATCCTTACTAAGGCCTGAACAAAATTCTGAATGTCGGATAGTTTTGCAATTTATTTGTGAAATAGCACAGACAAGGCTGAAATTTGACCTTTTAAAGAGCTAGCAGATAAACCTTTATCTAAACCCTCTTTTAAAAATTGAAGGAAGGATCATAGAAATTCTAAAAGAATTCTAGCTAAAGCCATTTTTCTCACAACAAAAGAGAAAAAAACAAACTATCAAAAATGTGTGATATATTTTTCTAGTAACTGGCTTCCTAGCTTGAATTAAGGTCTCTACAACCTTATATGAGAAACCCCTTTGTTTTAGAATTAGAAGTTCAATCTCCAAGGCTTCAAGTTGAGAGACTAGAGATCCTGCCGACATATAGCAGACAGCCAAACCAGTACTGAAACATATCAAAAGAGGTAATGGTAGGGGCGTATAATGTCGATCTGTAAAGGGAGGTGGCAGATGAATCCCCACAACCGAATTTACAGAGAGCCTTAGAATAGATTTCCCACAGGTAAAAACATGGCATCATCAGGCAATACTCCCTTCACATCCCTCGGACAAACACTGTACTTTGAGAGGAATTGGGCTTCAAAATGCTTAGAAGTGCCTTTCACAGAAGAAATCAAGCATGACTTGCTTCACCATCCTCCAACAATGGCAACGTTTGTAAAACTAAGGTATGAGTGAGGTGGGAGGTGTATTTATAGGCATTTTGAGGTTTGGGAAACGTTGCTCCCTCCTGGTAGGAATGTATATCCCATACGTCACTAGCTCATGGACTTTTGCCACGTACATGAAAGAAAGGAAGGTCGCGTCTGAGGAAGACGTCACCTGGACATCAGGATCAGATCTGTGTACCAAGTACTGTGAGAGGAAGCTGGTGCAATCAAAATGACAGATGATTGCTCTTGTATGATCCAATATATTACCTTGTGCAGAAGAACTGTGGGAGGAAAAATGTAAGTCAGTTGAAATGTTCATGGAGCTACTAGAGCATCCATCGACTCCGCCTGAGGAACTTTGGATCTTGCAAAATATCTGGGAAATGTGTTGCTCAAACGAGAAGCCATTAGGTCTATCACTGGAAGACCCCATCAAACTACTATCTGATTGAACACTCCCTGATGTAGAGGCTATTCTGCTGAATGAAGAGATTGACAACCCAGATACTCTGCTTCCCAATTTTTAACTAGTGGACATGAACGGCAGTGATCGTGCAAAGATTATTTTCTACCCAAGATATGACTAGAGACTTCCTTTATCGCTAGAGAACTGAGTTCCCCCTTGGTGGTTGATGTATACCACTGCTGTGACATTGTCAGATGTGATTGGAAGCAAAGAAAGGTCTTTTTTTTCAGGAGAGTCCAGCTCTGGAAAGCCCTGAAGATAGCACTGAGTTCTAGGATGTTTATTGGAAACCTTGCTTCCTGAGGAGGCTAAAGTTTCTGTGCTCTCCTTGAGCCCCATACTGCACACCACCCCGAGAGACTTGCGTCTATTGTGATTATTGTCCAGGTTGGATGGGCAAAAAACGCTCCCCGAGGAATTGACTGGTTCTCTATCCACCAGTATAGAGTATTCCATGTAGCAGTATCTAAATCCTATGAGAAAGTGGAGTGTAGTCCTTGTACCACCGACACTGACATTGCATGCGTAACTGAAGAGGTCTCATGTGAAACCGAGCAAATGGAATCGCATATGATGCAGCAATCAAAACTAGAACGTCCATGCATAAAGCTACAGAAGGATTGGATAGAGACTAAATTTCCATACATGTTGACTGCAATTTTGTTCTTCTTTGAGAAGGAAAGTCAAGGAAAGTCTCATTGCCATTGAGTCAATAAGAAAAAACAAAGTCTACAGCATCCAAGCCTAAGATTCTTCTTAAGACTGGGTGCTGTGGACTTAGTTTTTTGTGATTTGAGGGGTGTTTGCAGTTGCCCCTATATCACTGGCCCAAGGTACAGTACTGTTTGTCATTTGGACTATTATTGAGTCAATAAGGAGTCCTAGAAAGGAGACTTTGGTCTGAGGAGATAGATAGCTCTTCGGAACATTGATTCTCCAGCCACGATTGGGAAGAAACAACAAGTTTGTTGGTATGAGAATAAAGATGAAGCCTGTAACAAGATATCGTTCAGGCAAGAAGCCACCGACAATTGCGTTCTCAGAACTTTTGTAACAATTCTGGAAGCAGTAGCCAGGCCAAATGGAAAAGCAACAAACTGAAAATGTTTGTCCTGGAAGGCAAAGCAAAGAAACTCATTATGATCTTTGTGAAAAGGGATATGAAGGTAAGCATCCCTTAAAATTCTTTTGAAAGCAAAAGATGGATTGAAAAGACGAGCAGGCCTGGACCATTCCTTAGCTATGATTTAAATTATCGCCTCAGGAACCAGAAAAACCACTGGTGGTTTAACCAACGGTTTGAAGATCAAATCCAAATGCTTAATAGATTTTATTTCCATAAGCATAGGATCCATACCCTAAGGTATTAATACCTCCTTTAAAAGAGTTCTAAGATGTTCAATTTAAAACATAAGAGAGGAGGATTCAGTATCTGAACTGAGTTTGCAAGTAATTGTTGAGAAGCTCTGATGTTGAAAGATTCAGAAATACATGAAAAGATGGAAGAAAGTTGCTTGTCAGATTCTCTGTGCTTACTTGGGGAGGGCATGGTCGCCAATATCACAGACACAGTTGAGAGCACAAAATCCTTAAATCCAAGAGCGAACTCTGAAAAAACTCTACAGTACAAACAGGGGGGAGTACAGACTCCTTTAGAGACAAGGACAGCATTAGACAGGTTAAATGCATAAGATGATCAATACATGAGCTATATAGCGGAGCTGGTGGTTATTTAAATAAGTTTACAGAAAACACAGTTGAATAAGTAAACATAGAATCTACCCTCTTAAGGATTTAAATTGATGGAGACAGATCCAGAATGCTCCATTATAATGCTATAATGCACACATTCAGAAGACAGGATTTCACAGTAAGTATCAGTGGATATACAGTGGGGCAAAAAAGTATTTAGTCAGCCACCAATTGTGCAATTTCTCCCACTTAAGAAGATGAGAGAGGCCTGTAATTTTCATCATAGGTATACCTCAACTACGAGAGACAAAATGTGGAAACAAATCCAGACAATAACATTGTCTGATTTGGAAAGAATTTATTTGCATATTTTGGTGGAAAATAAGTATTTGGTCACCTACAAACAAGCAAGATTTCTGGCTCTCACAGACCTGTATCTTCTTCTTTAAGAGGCTCCTCTGTGCTCCACTCATTACCTGTATTAATGGCACCTGTTTGAACTTGTTATCAGTATAATAGACACCTGTCCACAACCTCAAACAGTCACATTCCAAACTCCACTATGGTGAAGACCAAAGAGCTGTCGAAGGACACCAGAAACAAAATTGTAGACCTACACCAGGCTAGGAAGACTGACTCTGCAATAGGCAAGCAGCTTGGTGTGAAGAAATCAACTGTGGGAGCAATAATTAGAAAATGGAAGACATACAAGACCACTGATAATCTCCCTCGATCTAGGGCTCCACGCAAGATCTCACCCCGTGGGGTCAAAATGATCACAAGAACGGTGAGCAAACATCCCAGAACCACACGGGGGGACCTAGTGAATGACCTGCAGAGAGCTGGGACCAACGTAACAAAGGCTACCATCAGTAACACACTACGCCGCCAGGGACTCAGATCCTGCAGTGCCAGACGTGTCCCCCTACTTAAGCCAGTACATGTCCGGGCCTGTCTGAAGTATGCTAGAGAGCATTTGGATGATCCAGAAGCGGATTGGGAGAATGTCATATGGTCAGATGAAACCAAAGTAGAACTGTTTGGTAGAAACACAACTCGTCATGTTTGGAGGAGAGAGAATGCTGAGTTGCAACCAAAGAACACCATATCTACTGTGAAGCATGGGGGTGGCAACATCATGCTTTGGGGCTGTTTCTCTGCAAAGGGAACAGGACGACTGATCCATGTACATGAAAGAATGAATGGGGCCATGTATCGTGAGATTTTGAGTGCAAACCTCCTTCCATCAGCAGGGGCATTGAAGATGAAACGTGGCTGGGTCTTTCAGCATGACAATGATCCCAAACACACCGCCTGGGCAACGAAGGAGTGGCTTCGTAAGAAGCATTTCAAGGTCCTGGAGTGGCCTAGCCAGTCTCCAGATCTCAACCCCATAGAAAACCTTTGGAGGGAGTTGAAAGTCTGTGTTGCCCAGCGACAGCCCCAAAACATCACTGCTCTAGAGGAGATCTGCATGCAGGAATGGGCCAACATACCAGCAACAGTGTGTGACAACCTTGTGAAGACTTACAGAAAACGTTTGACCTCTGTCATTGCCAACAAAGGATATATAACAAAGTATTGAGATGAACTTTTGATATTGACCAAATACTTATTTTCCACCATAATTTGCAAATAAATTCTTTCCAAATCAGACAATGTGATTGTCTGGATTTGTTTCCACATTTTGTCTCTCATAGTTGAGGTATACCTATGATGAAAATTACAGGCCTCTCTCATTTTCTTAAGTGGGAGAACTTGCACAATTGGTGGCTGACTAAATACTTTTTTGCCCCACTGTAGCTTAATAGGAGATAGCACAAAGTGAAAATTAAATTTATGCTTACCTGATAAATTAATTTCTTCTACGATATGACGAGTCCACGGATTTCATCCTTACTTGTGGGATTTATCCTCCTGCTAACAGGAAGTGGCAAAGAGCACCACAGCAGAGCTGTATATATAGCTCCTCCCTCCTCTCCACCCCCAGTCATTCGACCGAAGTTAGGAAGAGAAAAGAAAAAGCTAAAGGTGCAGAGGTGACTGAAGTTTACAAAAAATATATATAACCTAAATCTGTCTTAAAATAACAGGGTGGGCCTTGGACTCGTCATATCGTAGAAGAAATTAAATTTATCAGGTAAGCATAAATTTACTTTTCTTCTACAAGTTATGACGAGTCCACGGATTTCATCCTTACTTGTGGGATACAATACCAAAGCAACAGGACACGGATGAAAGGGAGGGACAAGACAGAGACCTAAATGGAAGGCACCACTGCTTGAAGAACCTTTCTCCCAAAACCAGCCTCAGAAGAAGCAAAAGTATCAAAATTTGTAAAATTTGGAAAAAGTGTGAAGAGACGACCAAGTCGCAGCCTTACAAATCTGTTCAACAGTTGCATCGTTTTTAAATGCCCATGAGGAAGCCACAGCCCTAGTAGAATGAGCCGTAAATCTTTCAGGAGGCTGCTGTCCAGCAGTCTCATATGCCAGACGGATGATACTCTTCAGCCAAAAAGAAAGGGAGGTAGCCGTAGCTTTCTGACACCTACGCTTTCCAGAATAAACAATGAATAAGGAAGATGATTGACGGAAATCCTTAGTTGCCTGCAAGTAAAACTTCAAGGCACAGACCACATCCAGGTTATGCAACTTACGCTCCCTTCTTAGAAGAAGGATTAGGACATAATGAAGGAACAACAATTTCCTGATTAATATTCTTATTAGAAACAACCTTAGGAAGGAACCCAGGTTTGGTACGTAAAACCACCTTATCAGAATGAAAAATAAGGTAAGGCGAGTCACATTGAAGTGCTGAAAGCTCAGAAACTCTACGAGCAGAAGAAATAGCAACTAAAAACAAAACTTTCCAAGATAATAACTTAATATCTATGGAATGCATGGGTTCAAACGGAACCCCTTGAAGAACACTAAATTCAAACTCCAAGGTGGAGAAATTGGTCTAAACACAGGCTTAATTCTGGTTAGAGCCTGACAAAAAGACTGAACATCTGGAACATCTGCCAAACGTTTGTGAAGCAAAATTGACAAAGCAGAAATTTGTCCCTTTAAGGAGAAAAGACAGAATCCTAGGAATCCTAACCTTACTCCATGAGTAGCCTTTGGATTCACACCAAAAAAGATATTTACGCCATATCTTATGATAGATCTTTCTAGTGACAGGCTTACATGCCTGAATCAACGTATCAATGACCGCATCAGAGAATCCCCGCTTAGATAAAATCAAGTGTTCAATCTCCAAGCAGTCAGCTGCAGAGAACTTAGATTTGGATGTAGGAAAGGACCCTGAATGAGAAGGTCCTGTCTCACTGGGAGTTTCCACAGAGGCAGAGAGGACATCTCCACAAGTTCTGCATACCAAGGCACGATCAGAATTACCAAAGCTCTCTCCTGTTTGACCAGAGCAATCACCCGGGGCAGGAGAGGAAATGATGGAAACACATAAGCTAGGTTGAACGACCAAGGCACTGCCAAGGTATCTACTAGTTCGGCCTGAGGATCCCTCGACCTGGATCCGTATCTTGGAAGCTTGGCATTCTGTCGAGACGCCATCAGATCCAATTCCGGTAACCCCCATCTGAGAATCAGCAAGGCCAATACCTCCGGATGGAGTTCCCACTCCCCCGGATGAAAAGCCTGTTCGCTTAAATAGTCCGCTTCCCAGTTGTCCACTCCTGGGATGTAGATTGCTGACGGAGAACAAGAGTGGGTCTCTGCCCATCAAATTATTTTGGATACCTCTGTCATCGCTAAGGGACTCCTCGTTCCTCCCTGATGATTGATGTAAGCCACAGTCGTGATGTTGTCTGACTGGAATCTGATGAATTTGGCCGAAGCCAACTGAGGCCATGCTTGAAGCGCATGGAATATTGCTCTCAATTCCAGAATATTGATTGGAAGTAGAGACTCCACCTGAGTTCATACACCCTGAGCATTCAGGGAATTCCAGACTGCACCCCAGCCCAATAGACTGGCGTCCGTTGTTACCATCACCCACGAGGGTCTGCGGAAACATGTCCCTTGGGACAGATGATCCGTCGACAACCACCAAAGAAGAGTCTCTCTGGTCTTTTGATCCAGAATTATCTGAGGAGATAAATTTGCATAATCCCCATTCCACTGTCCGAGCATGCACAGTTGCAGTGGTCTGAGATGAAACAAGCAAATGGAATGATGTCCATTGCCGCCACCATCAATCCAATTACCTCCATACACTGAGCCACTGATGGCCGAGGATTGAACTGAAGGGCTCGGCATGTGTTTAGAATTTTTGACTTTCTGACCTCCGTCGGAAATATCTTCATGTCTATAGAAACTATCAGAGTTCCCAAGAAGGGAACCCTTGTCCGTGGAATTAGTGAACTCTTTTCTAGGTTCACCTTCCATCCGTGAGTTCTCAGAAAGGACAACACTGTGTCTGTATGAGATTTCGTCAGATGATAAGTCGACGCCTGAATCAATATATCGTTCAGATAAGGCGCCACTGCTATGCCTCGCGGCCTTAGAACCGCCAGACGGGACGCTAGAACCTTCGTGAAGATCCTGGGTGCTGTGGCCAACCCGAAGGGAAGAGCCACGAACTGAAAATGTTTGTCCAGGAAGGCAAATCTTAGGAACTGATGATGATCCTTGTGGATAGGAATATGAAGGTATGCATCCTTCAAATCCACGGTAGTCATATATTGACCCTCCTGGATCATTGGTAAAATTGTTCGGATGGTCTCCATCTTGAAGGATGGAACTCTGAGAAACTTGTTTAGACTCTTGAGATCTAAAATGGGTCTGAACGTTCCCTCTTTTTTGGGAACCACGAAAAGATTTGAGTAGAATCCCTGTCCCAGCTTTGAAAAGGAACAAATTACTCCCATAGTAGAGAGGTATTTTACACAACGTAAGAACGCCTCTCTCTTTATCTGGTTTACAGACGATCAAGAAAGGAGAAATCTCCCTCTTGGGAGAAATTTTTTGAATTCCAGCTGATACCCGTGGGTCACTATTTCCAGTGCCCAGGGATCTTGAACATCTCTTGCCCAAGCCTGGGCAAAGAAGGAAAGTCTGCCCCCTACTAGATCCGGTCCCGGATAGGGGGCCGCCCCTTCATGCTGTCTTTGTAGCAGCAGCGGCCTTCTTGGGTTGTTTACCCTTGTACGAAGCCTGGTTGAGTCTCCAGACGGACTTGGACTGAGCAAAATTCCCTTCCTGCTTTGTGGAAGAAGAGGAAGAAAAGGGTGCTCCTTTAAAATTCCGAAAGGAACGAAAATTATTTTGTTTGTCCCTCATCTTAACAGACTTATCCTGAGGTAGAGCGTGCTTTTACCTCCAGTAATGTCAGAAATGATTTCCTACAACTCAGGCCCGAATAGGGTCTTACCCTTGAAAGGAATAGCTAAGAGCTTTGATTTAGAGGACACATCAGCAGACCACGATTTTAACCATAACGCTCTACGTGCTAAAATGGCAAATCCTGCATTTTTCGCCGCCAACTTAGCAATTTGAAAGGCGGCATCTGTAATAAAAGAATTAGCCAACTTGAGAGCCTTAATTCTATCCAAAATATCCTCCAAATGGGTCTTAACCTTCAGAGACTCTTCTAGAGCATCAAACCAAAAAGCCGCTGCAGTAGTAACTGGAACAATGCAGGCTGTTGGTTGTAAAAGGAAACCCTGATGAATAAATAATTTCTTTAGAAGACCCTCTAACTTCTTATCCATAGGGTCTTTGAAAGCACAACTGTCTTCAATAGGAATAGTTGTACGCTTAGCTAGGGTAGATATAGCTCCCTCCACCTTAGGGACAGTTTGCCAAGAGTCCCGAATGGTGTCTGATATGGGATACATCTTCTTGAAATTAGGAGGAGGAGAGAACGGTATACCCGGTCTGTCCCACTCCTTTATAATCTCTGAGATTCTCTTAGGAACCGGAAAAACATCAGTGTAAGCGGGAACTTCCAGATATTTGTCCATTTTACACAATTTCTCTTGTGGTACCATAATAGGGTCACAGTCATCTAGAGTTGCTAAAACCTCCCTAAGTAACAGGCGGAGGTGTTCCAGCTTAAATTTAAAGGACATGACGTCCGAATCTGTCTGAGGTAACACACTTCCCGATTCCGAAAGTTCTCCCTCAGACAAAAGTTCCCTGACCCCCAACTCAGATCCCTGGGAGGGAGGGTATATGCTTTTTACATTGTAAGGCTCTTTCAGTATAAGAGGTACACAAAGTAAGAGGGGGTTCCACAATGGCCTCTAAACACATAGAACAAGGAGTTTCCTCAAGTTCAGACATGTTAAACAGACTAGCAATAGCCACAATAGTCGTTAAAAACCTTAATTACCGATTCAAATTTTTTTTTTTTAAATGTACTGCGCCTTTAAGAAATAAAAACGCAACTATTTTTCTGTACTGCAGCAAAAACGATTTTAATCATTAATAATCATTAAAAAATAAGTTTAATGATTATTAATCATTGCACCCCATAAGTAAAGGTTAAAACACCCTTTAAAGAGACATTTTATATTGAAAAATAAACTTTAACAACAAAAACGGCCCCTGTACCTCGCCACAGCAGAGCCTACCTGCCCTCAGGGTACACAAGATTGACTCAACAATGATCCGGCGACTGAAAATCAACTTTAGGCCCCACCGGAGCTAATGTCTGCTGCCTTCTATGAAGAGAAAACAGGGCGTCTAAGCGCGCGAATTAGGCCCCCCCCCACCGTAGGCGTTACACTCACAGACTCCATAACCGCATGGGAGGCGTAGTTAACAAGCCACGTGGCCCCCTGCACACACACTCAATGTAATATGTTTAATAAAAAATATAGAAGTGTCAGCTGCCTCTCTCCCTCAGACAAACTCATGCTGTCTTAGTAGCCAAGTGTCAAGCCCCTGTTGAAGTATCAGTTCATGATAATTCAATATGCAAAACATACAGTAATTTCAGTAACACCGGTCTACTGCTTACCCCTTCCCATACAGGGAATAATGTCAGCCAGTTCTGATATAACAAGTCTCCTCAGAAATAAAAGGCTGAACAAACCTCAATGCTGCTTGTAGCATGACACCGTTCTCCACACTGAAGATTTCTCTTGCACTACCTTCAGAAGCTCTGTGGGAACCATAATGGATCTTAGTAACGTCTGCTAAGATCATCAACCTCAGGGTAGAAAAAAGATCTCATTTCCAGACTGATGATATCCCCCTGAGGAAAATAGTACTCACTGGTACCATTTTAAAATAAAAAAACTTCTTGATTGAAGAATCTAAAACTAACACCTCACTTTACCTCTTCCTATTACTAACACAGGCAAAGAGAATGACTGGGGGTGGAGAGGAGGGAGGAGCTATATATACAGCTCTGCTGTGGTGCTCTTTGCCACTTATTGTTAGCAGAAGGATAAATCCCACAAGGATGAAATCCGTGGACTCGTCATATCTTGTAGAAGAAAAAAGCATTTCAGTCCGAGACAAGTATGGGGAAAATATTGGCAAATACAATACAGACCTCTATAAACAATACTGCACACAAAATAAATTAAATAAATTAGAACAATCTTACCCTCTCCTAAAGGATAAAAAGCGAGACACAGCAGTAAAAATAGCACTGCGTGCTAAACAGAGTACAAAAGGCGGGCTACCCTGTGGTGGGACAGGTATACGGTGAGAGCACAGTATAAGTGCAGAAACTTCTCCCTCGGTAACAGGGGAGAAAGAGCTAAATCTATGGCTTATGTGGGTTGTGGTTGAGTGCGAGTGGTTGAGTGCGAGCGTTTGAGGGGGTGAGAGAACGGAAGTATGACTTAAGTATTCAGTTAATTAAACACTTGAATACTTAAAGGGGGGATACTAAACCTACAGTAAATTATTCTAGTCTACCATATTTAACAAATGAAGTATATCCACTATTTTTATAGAATAACATTTTACCTTTTCCACTTGGTCTTCAGTTTTATGGTTGTTGGATTTCTCCACTATTTCCTTAGCCTCAGAAGAGATAGCAGCAGTGCCTAAATGGTGAAAAATAGGACATGCAAAACAAGAGTTTGCTAATTAATTTTAAGTCTTACTTTAGTACACTTTATAACATTTTGCTCCATAATGCATAGTAGGGTCATGCCCAAAATTTATAAACAGGAAGAGTGCTGTTGTCCTTTCTACTAAATATTTGATTCTTCTTTTTTTTTTTTTAAAGGGACTTTTTATTTCTCTCATCCAAGAGAGACTGCTTCAAAATGTATTTGTGGTTTGTTTGTTTTTTTACTGACATTGATGTGCTGAAAAAACAACCCAATTTTTTCTTTTATGATTAAGATTGAGCATGCAATTTTACGCAACTTTCTAATTAACTCCTATTATCAAATTTTCTTTGTTCTCTTGGTAACTTTATTTGAAAAAGCAGGAATGAAAGCTTAGGAGCCAGCCCATTTTAGGTTCAGCACCTGGGTATCGCTTGCTGATTGGTGGCTAAATGTAGCCACAAATTAGCAAGCACTATCCAGGGTCTGAACCAAAAATGGGCAGGCTCATAAGCTTTCATTCCTGCTTTTTTAAATACAGATACCAAAGAACGAAAAAATTTTTATAATGCTCTATCCCAATCCTCAAAGAAAAAATGTGGGTTTAGTATCCCCCCTTTTAGTATTCAAGTGTTTAACTGTTACTCATTTGAGATCTAAATAAATAATTATTAATTTCAAGAGCACAAAATATATTTTATATATAAATACATATATTATTATTATTATTTTTTTTTATTTATTTTCTACTATAAAGTACAAAGAAGAATGTAATGTAAATACATTACATTCTTCTTTGTACTTTATAGTAGAAAAAAAATAAAAAAAAATAATAATAATAATATATGTATTTATATATAAAATATATTTTGTGCTCTTGAAATTTCACTTCAAAGCAAAATAGTTAACCCTAACTTAAGGGGACATGAAACACAAATTTTTATTTCATGATTCAGACAGAGCATACAATTTTAAACAACTTTTCATTTTACTTAATATCAAATTTGCTACATTCTTTTGGTATCCTTTGCAGAGGAAGCAGCAACGTACTACTGGGAGCTAGCTGTATATAAGGTGAGACAATGACAAAAGGCAAATATCTGCAGTTACCAATCAGCAGCAAGCTCCCAGTAGTGCATTGTTGCCCCTGAGCCTACCTAGTTATGCTTTCAACAAAGGATATCATGAGAACATAGCAAATTAGATAATAGACGTTAATTTGAAAGTTAATTAAAAAACAGAATTTATGTTTACCTGATAAATTACTTTCTCCAACGGTGTGTCCGGTCCACGGCGTCATCCTTACTTGTGGGATATTCTCTTCCCCAACAGGAAATGGCAAAGAGCCCAGCAAAGCTGGTCACATGACCCCTCCTAGGCTCCGCCTACCCCAGTCATTCGACCGACGTTAAGGAGGAATATTTGCATAGGAGAAACCATATGGTACCGTGGTGACTGTAGTTAAAGAAAATAAATTATCAGACCTGATTAAAAAAACCAGGGCGGGCCGTGGACCGGACACACCGTTGGAGAAAGTAATTTATCAGGTAAACATAAATTCTGTTTTCTCCAACATAGGTGTGTCCGGTCCACGGCGTCATCCTTACTTGTGGGAACCAATACCAAAGCTTTAGGACACGGATGAAGGGAGGGAGCAAATCAGGTCACCTAAATGGAAGGCACCACGGCTTGCAAAACCTTTCTCCCAAAAATAGCCTCAGAAGAAGCAAAAGTTAAACACTAAAAAACTCTAAGCCATCTCCGTGGAGATGTTGCCTGTACAACGGCAAAGAGAATGACTGGGGTAGGCGGAGCCTAGGAGGGGTCATGTGACCAGCTTTGCTGGGCTCTTTGCCATTTCCTGTTGGGGAAGAGAATATCCCACAAGTAAGGATGACGCCGTGGACCGGACACACCTATGTTGGAGAAATGTTAATTTTTCTACTAATTGTATTTTCTTCTAGAATGAAGTGGAGGCTAATCAGTTAAGCCAAGTACATAGCTGCTTAAAGGGACATATAACCTATTTTTTTTTTTTTCGTGATTCAGGTAGAGTATAACATTTTAAATAACTTTCCAATGTATTTCTATAATCTTATTTGTTATGATCTCTTTGTATGCTTTGTTGATACCTAGGTAGACGCACAAGCTGCTGATTGGTGGCTGCACATATATGCATATTGTCATTGGCTTTCACCTAGCTTCCAGTAATGCATCGCTCCTCCTACAAAGTATACCAAGAAAATAAAGCTAATTAGATAATAAATTGGAAAATTTTTAAAATTGTATGCTCTATCTGAATCATGAAAGAAAAATGTTGGGTTTCATGTCCCTTTAAAGGCAGCACATACAATTTTGAAAAAAGGCTCCAGTTTACTTTTATTCTTAAAGTTGCTTAGTTTCCATGATATCCTTTGTTGAAGGGATAACTAGGTAGGTGTGTGGAGCTGCCATAAATTGCTATTGTAAATGGATAACAATCTTGCAACTGATGCCATATTGTCGATCCTGAGCTTATGTCACTGCTTTTCAACAAAAAAATACCAAGAGAACAAAAGATATTTGGTATAAAAAAAAAAAGTAAATTAAAAAGCTGTTCAAAATGTATTTTTTTAAGCATAAGATTCATACATAAAATAGCAATAATTTTAGCCACAGTTTAATAACTTAATTAAAAAAATACTTGCCTTTGTCGTCTTCATTTGAGACTGAAGAAGAGTTAAAAGCTATAGAATTTGAAGCATCCTCAGTTCTGCTGAAGGCGCCACTCACCTCCTAAATCATAATAATAAAGACAATTACATGTGAGATGTAACAGGGTAACATTGTAAATACCCTTAACCTTGCAACCTCAGTACCAAATACCACATAATGGGGAAACCCTACAGTTCATTTCTAATTCATCTGTTTAAAATTGTTTTAAATAGAATCATTTCTGTAATATACATATATTAGCAAAAATGCTTCCAATAAAAGCTATAGCTGTTTCAAAAGTGTATTTAAGTATGCACCGTGCACCAGCATTTTATACACAGCACTTGATCAGAGAGCTTAAGGTGCTTGTACCATCTGGTAATGACTCAATTTGTTAATTACTGGCATCATACATATCCCACAGGTGCTCTGTATTTAAAATGCTGGTGCACTGAGAATATCTAGCTATGCCTCACATTCACAGAAAAATGCTAACACTAAAACAGTGATAACTTTTACTAGAAGCATTTTTGCCAATTCATGTATATTGCACATATGTTTCTATTCAAATATGTAATTCATCTATGTGCATTTATATTTGTGCATTTAAATGCAGCTAGACCAGTCTAAAATAAAAACAGCTGAAAAGACACTAAAAGCAAACTAGCTTTCTATCAGCAAGGTGTGCAGTAAACCCAGCGAGTGAAGAGGGGTGAGGATAGGGGGGTCTGTGCAGAAGCCATGACAATAATTAAATATGACACACAGGGGTCTGCTATGATTACCGTGCACCACTCAATGCAATGTTGTATACTCATTTTATTTTTTAAACTCTTACTGTCCTTTAAGATACAATTACTTGACCTATTAACTGGAATTTAATACATATAACAATGTAAAAAAGTGGGGAATTGATATAAAATTATTTGTATGTAAGACAGAGCACAGATTGTGCAATTCAAATTATAATAAAGGACTAAAAAAAAAGATAAACGTTAAACAAACAAGATCCCACTTTGTAAAAGGACATCTGAATCTGAATAATTTTTAAAATGTCAGGGAATAAAACCTATATAAAACCACACTTTACCTGCAACTCAGACTTCTCTGAAAAATCAGCACCAAGCTCATCTGTTTAAAATAAATTAAAAATCAATACAAAATAATTATCCAACTGTATTTATTAAATATTATTGGTAAATAAGTTAAACTAAAAGAACAGTAACTAAGTCACTGAATGATTAGCATATTACCTATTATAGGACTGGACATTTTTTTTGCCTCAAGCCTATTTTTGGACCAGAAAGAACCAGAAGGTCCACTGATTGTAGAAAAAAAACATAATTTATGCTTACCTGATAAATTTATTTATCTTGTGATGTATCGAGTCCACGGATTCATCCTTACTTGTGGGATATTCTCCTCCCCTACAGGAAGCGGCAGAGAGAGCACCCACAGCAGAGCGGCCCATACAGCCCCCCCCCCCAGCTCCACCCCCCAGTCATTCGACCGAAGGCTAGGAAGAAAAAGGAGAAACTATAGGGTGCAGTGGTGACTGAAAGTTTAAAAAAAAATATATATATGCCTGTCTTAATAAACAGGGCGGGCCGTGGACTTGATACATCACAAGAGAAATAAATTTATCAGGTAAGCATAGATTATGTTTTCTCTTGTAAGATGTATCAAGTCCACGGATTCATCCTTACTTGTGGGATACCAATACCAAAGCTTTAGGACACGGATGAAGGGAGGGACAAGACAGGGACCTTAAACGGAAGGCACCACTGCTTGTAGAACCTTTCTCCCAAAAATAGCCTCCGAAGAAGCAAAAGTATCAAATTTGTAAAATTTGGAAAAAGTATGAAGCGAAGACCAAGTCGCCGCATTACAAATCTGTTAAACAGAAGCCTCATTTTTAAAAGCCATGTGGAAGCCACAGCTCTAGTAGAATGAGCAGTAATTCCTTCAGGAGACTGTTGGTCAGCAGTCTCATAAGCCAAACGGATGATGCTTTTCAGCCAAAAGGAAAGAGAGGTAGCCGTAGCCTTCTGACCTCTCCGCTTACCAGAATAAACAACAAACAATGAAGATGTTTGATGGAAATTTTTAGTTGCTTGTAAGTAGAACTTTAAAACACGAACCACATCAAGATTGTGCAACAGACGTTCCTTCTTTGAAGAAGGATTAGGACACAGTGAAGGAACAACAATCTCTTGATTGATATTCTTATAAGAAACAACCTTAGGAAGAAACCCAGGTTTGGTACACAAAACCACCTTATCTGCATGGAAAATAAGATAAGGGGAATCACACTGTAAAGCATATAGCTCAGAAACTCTTTGAGCCGAAGAGATAGCTACTAAAAACAAAACTTTCCAAGATAGAAGCTTAATATCCATGGAATGCATAGGTTCAAACAGAACCCCTTGAAGAATTTTAAGAACTAAGTTTAGGCTCCATGGCGGAGCAACAGGTTTAAATACAGGTTTGATTCTGACCAAAGCCTGACTAAATGCTTGAACGTCTGGGACAACTGCCAGACGTTTGTGAAGTAGAATAGACAAAGCAGATATTTGTCCTTATAAGGAACTATCTGATAATCCCTTCTCCAAACCTTCTTGGGGAAAATACAATATTCTAGGAATCCTAATCTTACTCCACGAGTAACCTTTGGATTCACACCAATAAAGAAATTTGCGCCAAATCTTATGATAGATCTTCCTGGTGACATGCTTTCTAGCCTGAATCAGGGTATCAATGACCGACTAGGAAAAACCACGCTTTGATAGAATCAGGCGTTCAATCTCCAAGCAGTCAGACGCAGAGAAATTAGATTTGGATGTGTGAACAGACCTTGAATTAGAAGGTCCTGCCTCATTGTCAGAGTCCATGGTAGAACCGAGGACATGTCCTCTAGGTCTGCATACCAAGTCCTGCGTGGCCACGCAGGTGCTATCAGAATCACAGAAGCTCTCTCCTGCTTTATTCTGGCAACCAGATGTAGAAGGAGAGGAAATACATAGGCCAGATTGAAGGACCAAGGCACTGCTAGAGCATCTATCAGTACCGCCTTGGGATCCCGGGACCTGAACCCGTAACGAGAAAGTTTGGCATTCTGACGGGACGCCATCAGATCCAATTCTGGTGTGCCCCATAGCTGAATCAGCTGGGCAAATACCTCCGGATGGAGTTCCCACTCTCCCAGATGAAAAGTCTAACGACTTAGGAAATCCGCCTCCCAGTTATCTACTCCTGGGATGTGGATTGCTGAGAGATGGCAAGAGTGATCCTCTGCCCATCAGATTATTTTGGTTACCTCCATCATCGCTAGAGAACTCCTTGTTCCTCCTTGATGATTGATATAAGCTACAGTCGTGATGTTGTCCGACTGAAACCTGATGAATCTGGCCGCAGCAAGCTGAGGCCACGCCTGAAGCGCATTGAATATCGCTCTCAGTTCTAGAATATTTATTGGGAGAAGAGATTCCTCCCAAGACCATAAGCCCTGTGCTTTCAGGGAGTTCCAGACTGCATCCCAGCCTAGCAGGCTAGCATCTGTCGTTACAATGAGCCACTCTGGCCTGCAGAAACACATTCCCTGAGACAGGTGGTCCTGAGACAACCACCAGAGAAGAGAATCTCTGGTCTCCTGGTCCAGAGGCAGTTGAGGAGACAAATCTGCATAATCCCCATTCCACTGTTTGAGCATGCATAATTGTAGTGGTCTGAGGTGTAGGCGGACAAAAGGAACTATGTCCATTGCCGCTACCATGAGTCCGATTACCTCCATATACTGAGCCACTGATGGCCGAGGAATGGAATGAAGAGCTCGGCAAGTGGTTAAGAGCTTTGATTTTCTGACCGCCGTCAGAAATATTTTCATTTCTACCGAGTCTATCAGAGTCCCTAGGAAGGAAACTCTTGTAAGAGGGAAGAGAGAACTCTTATGTTCACCGTCCACCCGTGAGATCTCAGAAAATCCAACACAATGTCCGTGTGAGACTTGGATAGCTGGAAAGTTGACGCCTAAAATAAGATGTCGTCTAGATAAGGTGCCACTGCTATGCCCCGTGGTCGTAAAACCGCCAGAAGGGACCCTAGCACCCTTGTGAAAATTCTGTGAATAGGGATGTGTAGATACGCATCCTTTAAGTCCACGGTGGTCATATATTGACCCTCCTGGATCAGAGGTAGAATAGACCGAATAGTCTCCATCTTGAATGATGGAACTTTGAGGAACTTGTTTAGAATTTTGAGATCCAAGATTGATCTGAAAGTTCCCTCTTTTTTGGAAACCACAAACAGGTTTGAGTAAAAACTTAGCCCCTGTTCCTCTTTTGGGACTGGGCGGATAACCCCCATGGTATGTAGGTCTTCTACACAGCGTAAGAACGCCTCTCTCTTTGTCTGTTTACAGACAATTGAGAAATGTGAAAAGTCCCCCTTGGAAGAGAGCCTTTGAATTCCAGAAAATATCCCTGGGACACAATTTCTAAAACCCAAGGATCGTGAACATCTCTTGCCCAAGCCTGAGCGAAGAGAGAGAGAATCTGCCCCCTACTAGATCCGGTCCTGGATCGGGGGCTACCCCTTCATGCTGTCTTAGAGGCAGCTGCAGGATTCTTGGCCTGTTTACCCTTGTTCCAAGCCTGGTTAGGTCTCCAGACTAACTTGGATTGGGCAAAATTCCCCTCTTGCTTTGCAGCAGAGGAAGCTGAAGCAGGACCACTCGTGAAATTCCAAAAGGAATGAAAATTATTTTGTTTGGTCCTCATCTTATTTGATCTATACTGAGGGAGGGCATGACCTTTCCCTCCAGTGATGTCTGAAATAATCTCTTTCAGTTCAGGCCCGAATAGGGTCTTTCCTTTGAAAGGGATGTTCAAAAGTTTAGTTTTAGATGACACATCAGCAGACCAGGATTTAAGCCATAACGCCCTGCGTGCTAAAATGGCAAAACCTGAATTCTTTGCCGCTAATTTAGCCAGTTGAAAAGCGGCATCTGTAATAAAAGAATTAGCCAATTTAAGGGCCTTAATTCTGTCCAAAATTTCTTCTAATGGAGTCTCCATCTGAAGAGCCTCTTCTAGAGCCTCAAACCAGAAAGCAGCTGCAGTAGTTGCAGGAACAATGCACGCAATAGGTTGAAGAAGAAAACCTTGATGAACAAAAATTTTCTTCAGGAGATCCGCTAATTTTTTATCCATAGGATCTTTGAAAGTACAACTGACTTCAATAGGCATAGTTGTACGCTTAGACAGAGTAGAAATAGCTCCCTCCACCTTAGGAACTGTCTGCCACGAGTCCCGCATGATGTTAGATATGGGAAACATTTTCTTAAAAACAGGAGGGGGAATGAACGGAAAACCTGGTCTATTCCACTCCTTAGCAATAATATTCACAATCCTCTTAGGGACTGGAAAAAAAACATCAGTGTCAACAGGAACCTCTAAGTATTTATCCATCTTGCACAATTTCTCTGGGACCACTATAGGGTCACAATCATCTAGAGCCGCTAATACCTCCCTGAGCAATAAGCGGAGGTGTTGAAGCTTAAATTTAAAGGCCGTCATATCAGAATCTGTCTGAGGAAGCATCTTTCCTGAATCAGAAATTTCTCCCTCAGATAATAAATCCCTCACCCCTACCTCAGAGCATTGTGAGGGCATATCAGATACGGCTACTAAAGCGTCAGACTGCTCAGCATTTTTCCTTAACCCAGAGCTGTCCCGCTTTCCTTGTAAACCAGGCAGTTAGGATAAAACCTCTGTGAGGGTTGTATTCATAACTGTGGCCATGTCTTGTAAAATAAATTAATCTGACGCACTAGAGGTACTTGGCGTCACTTGTGCGGGCGTTACCGGTTGTGACACTTGGGGAGAGCTAGATGGAGAACCCTCATTTACTTCTGACTGAGAATCATATATTGCTCTATTTTTAAGTGCTAATATATGTTCTTTATAGTTTATAGACATATCAGTACAATTGGGACACATTCTAAGAGGGAGTTCCACAATGGCTTCCTAACATATTGAACAAGGATTTTCCTTGGTGTCAGACATGTTAAACAGGCTAGTAATGTAACAAGCAAGCTTGGAAAACACTGTAATCAAAGTAAATAACACTTAGAAATAAAACGGTACTGTGCCTTTAAGAGAAAAAAAAGCTGCACAAATTCTGCAAAACAGTGTAAAAAAGCAGTAAACATAACGAAATTTTTACAGTAGTATCATATAGCCTTAGTAACTTTGCACAGCTATGCAAATAAACAATTAACCCCTTAATGGCAAAACCGGATTGAAAAAACATCAAAACCGGTAAAAAAGACTTTCAGCACTTTGCCACAGCTCTGCTGTGGCTCCTACCTGCCCTTCAGAACAATTTGTGGGGGGAAAAAACATAATTTATGTAAGAACTTACCTGATAAATTCATTTCTTTCATATTAGCAAGAGTCCATGAGCTAGTGACGTATGGGATATACATTCCTACCAGGAGGGGCAAAGTTTCCCAAACCTCAAAATGCCTATAAATACACCCCTCACCACACCCACAATTCAGTTTAACGAATAGCCAAGAAGTGGGGTGATAAAAAAGTGCGAAAGCATATAAAATAAGGAATTGGAATAATTGTGCTTTATACAAAAATCATAACCACCCCAAAAAAAGGGCGGGCCTCATGGACTCTTGCTAATATGAAAGAAATGAATTTATCAGGTAAGTTCTTACATAAATTATGTTTTCTTTCATGTAATTAGCAAGAGTCCATGAGCTAGTGACGTATAGGATAATGATTACCCAAGATGTGGATCTTTCCACGCAAGAGTCACTAGAGAGGGAGGGATAAAATAAAGACAGCCAATTCCTGCTGAAAATAATCCACACCCAAAATAAAGTTTAATGAAAAAAATAAACAGAAGATTCAAACTGAAACCACTGCCTGAAGTACTTTTCTACCAAAAACTGCTTCAGAAGAAGAAAATACATCAAAATGGTAGAATTTAGTAAAAGTATGCAAAGAGGACCAAGTTGCTGCTTTGCAAATCTGATCAATCGAAGCTTCATTCCTAAACGCCCAGGAAGTAGAAACTGACCTAGTAGAATGAGCTGTAATCCTTTGAGGCGGAGTTTTACCCGACTCAACATAGGCAAGATGAATTAAAGATTTCAACCAAGATGCCAAAGAAATGGCAGAAGCTTTCTGGCCTTTTCTAGAACCGGAAAAGATAACAAATAAACTAGAAGTCTTTCGGAAAGACTTAGTAGCTTCAACATAATATTTCAAAGCTCTAACAACATCCAAAGAATGCAATGATTTCTCCTTAGAATTCTTAGGATTAGGACATAATGAAGGAACCACAATTTCTCTACTAATGTTGTTAGAATTCACAACTTTAGGTAAAAATTCAAAAGAAGTTCGCAACACTGCCTTATCCTGATGAAAAATCAGAAAAGGAGACTCACAAGAAAGAGCAGATAATTCAGAAACTCTTCTGGCAGAAGAGATTGCCAAAAGGAACAAAACTTTCCAAAAAAGTAATTTAATGTCCAATGAATGCATAGGTTCAAACGGAGGAGCTTGAAGAGCCCCCAGAACCAAATTCAAACTCCAAGGAGGAGAAATTGACTTAATGACAGGTTTTATACGAACCAAAGCTTGTACAAAACAATGAATATCAGGAAGATTAGCAATCTTTCTGTGAAAAAGAACAGAAAGAGCAGAGATTTGACCTTTCAAAGAACTTGCGGATAAACCTTTATCTAAACCATCCTGAGGAAACTGTAAAATTCTCGCAATTCTAAAAGAATGCCAAGAAAAATGATGAGAAAGACACCAAGAAATATAAGTCTTCCAGACTCTATAATATATCTCTCTGGATACAGATTTACGAGCCTGTAACATAGTATTAATCACAGAGTCAGAGAAACCTCTTTGACCAAGAATCAAGCGTTCAATCTCCATACCTTTAAATTTAAGGATTTGAGATCCTGATGGAAAAAAGGACCTTGCGACAGAAGGTCTGGTCGTAGCGGAAGAGTCCACGGATGGCAAGAGGCCATCCGGACAAGGTCCGCATACCAAAACCTGTGAGGCCATGCCGGAGCTACCAGCAGAACAAACGAGCATTCCTTCAGAATCTTGGAGATTACTCTTGGAAGAAGAACTATAGGCGGAAAGATATAAGCAGGATGATACTTCCAAGGAAGTGATAATGCATCCACTGCTTCCGCCTGAGGATCCCGGGATCTGGACAGATACCTGGGAAGTTTCTTGTTTAGATGAGACGCCATCAGATCTATTTCTGGAAGCTCCCACATTTGAACAATCTGAAGAAATACCTCTGGGTGAAGAGACCATTCGCCCGGATGCAACGTTTGGCGACTGAGATAATCCGCTTCCCAATTGTCTATACCTGGGATATGAACCGCAGATATTAGACAGGAGCTGGATTCCGCCCAAACCAGAATTCGAAATACTTCTTTCATAGCCAGAGGACTGTGAGTCCCTCCTTGATGACTGATGTATGCCACAGTAGTGACATTGTCTGTCTGAAAACAAATGAACGATTCTCTCTTCAGAAGAGGCCAAAACTGAAGAGCTCTGAAAATTGCACGGAGTTCCAAAATATTGATCGGTAATCTCACCTCCTGAGATTCCCAAACTCCTTGTGCTGTCAGAGATCCCCACACAGCTCCCCAACCTGTGAGACTTGCATCTGTTGAAATTACAGTCCAGGTCGGAAGCACAAAAGAAGCCCCCTGAATTAAACGATGGTGATCTGTCCACCACGTTAGAGAGTGTCGTACAATCGGTTTTAAAGATATTAATTGAGATATCTTTGTGTAATCCTTGCACCATTGATTCAGCATACAGAGCTGAAGAGGTCGCATGTGAAAACGAGCAAAGGGGATCGCGTCCGATGCAGCAGTCATAAGACCTAGAATTTCCATGCATAAGGCTACCGAAGGGAATGATTGTGACTGAAGGTTTCGACAAGCCGAAATCAATTTTAGACGTCTCCTGTCTGTTAAAGACAGAGTCATGGACACTGAATCTATCTGGAAACCCAGGAAGGTTACCCTTGTCTGAGGAATCAATGAACTTTTTGTTGAATTGATCCTCCAACCATGATCTTGAAGAAACAACACAAGTCGATTCGTATGAGATTCTGCTAAATGTAAAGACTGAGCAAGTACCAAGATATCGTCCAAATAAGGAAATACCACAATACCCTGTTCTCTGATTACAGACAGAAGGGCACCGAGAACCTTTGTAAAAATTCTTGGAGCTGTAGCTAGGCCAAACGGCAGAGCCACAAACTGGTAATGCTTGTCCAGAAAAGAGAATCTCAGAAACTGATAATGATCTGGATGAATCGGAATATGCAGATATGCATCCTGTAAATCTATTGTGGACATATAATGCCCTTGCTGAACAAAAGGCAAGATAGTCCTTACAGTTACCATTTTGAATGTTGGTATCCTTACATAACGATTCAATATTTTTAGATCCAGAACTGGTCTGAAGGAATTCTCCTTCTTTGGTACAATGAAGAGATTTGAATAAAACCCCATCCCCTGTTCCAGAACTGGAACTGGCATAATTACTCCAGCCAACTCTAGATCTGAAACACAATTCAGAAATGCTTGAGCTTTCACTGGATTTACTGGGACACGGGAAAGAAAAAATCTCTTTGCAGGAGGTCTCATCTTGAAACCAATTCTGTACCCTTCTGAAACAATGTTCTGAATCCAAAGATTGTGAACAGAATTGATCCAAATTTCTTTGAAAAAACGTAACCTGCCCCCTACCAGCTGAGCTGGAATGAGGGCCGCACCTTCATGTGGACTTAGAAGCAGGCTTTGACTTTCTAGAAGGCTTGGATTTATTCCAGACTGGAGATGGTTTCCAAACTGAAACTGCTCCTGAGGATGAAGGATCAGGCTTTTGTTCTTTGTTGAAACGAAAGGAACGAAAACGATTATTAGCCCTGTTTTTACCCTTAGATTTTTTATCCTGTGGTAAAAAAGTTCCTTTCCCACCAGTAACAGTTGAGATAATAGAATCCAACTGAGAACCAAATAATTTGTTACCCTGGAAAGAAATGGAAAGTAGAGTTGATTTAGAAGCCATATCAGCATTCCAAGTTTTAAGCCATAAAACTCTTCTAGCTAGAATAGCTAGAGACATAAACCTGACATCAACTCTGATAATATCAAAGATGGCATCACAGATAAAATTATTAGCATGCTGAAGAAGAATAATAATATTATGAGAATCATGATCTGTTACTTGTTGCGCTAAAGTCTCCAACCAAAAAGTTGAAGCTGCAGCAACATCAGCCAATGATATAGCAGGTCTAAGAAGATTACCTGAACACAGATAAGCTTTTCTTAGAAAGGATTCAATTTTCCTATCTAAAGGATCTTTAAACGAAGTACCATCCGACGTAGGAATAGTAGTACGTTTAGCAAGGGTAGAAATAGCCCCATCGATTTTGTCCCAAAATTCTAATCTGTCAGACGGCACAGGATATAATTGCTTAAAACGTTTAGAAGGAGTAAATGAATTACCCAATTTATCCCATACTCTGGAAATTACTTCAGAAATAGCATTAGGAACAGGAAAAACTTCTGGAATAACCACAGGAGATTTAAATACCTTATCTAAACGTTTAGAATTAGTATCAAGAGGACCAGAATCCTCTATTTCTAAAGCAATTAGTACTTCTTTAAGTAAAGAACGAATAAATTCCATTTTAAATAAATATGAAGATTTATCAGCATCAATCTCTGAGACAGAATCCTCTGAACCAGAAGAGTCATCAGAATCAGAATGATGATGTTCATTTAAAAATTCATCTGTAGAGAGAGAAGTTTTAAAAGATTTTTTATGTTTACTAGAAGGAGAAATAACAGACATAGCCTTCTTGATGGATTCAGAAACAAAATCTCTTATGTTATCAGGAACATTCTGCACCTTAGATGTTGAAGGAACTGCAACAGGCAATGGTACATTACTAAAGGAAATATCTGCTTTAACAAGTTTGTCATGACAATTAATACAAACAACAGCCGGAGGAATAGCTACCAAAAGTTTACAGCAGATACACTTAGCTTTGGTAGTTCCAGCACTAGACAGCGATTTTCCTGAAGTATCTTCTGACTCAGATGCAACGTGAGACATCTTGCAATATGTAAGAGAAAAAACAACATATAAAGCAAAATTGATCAAATTCCTTAAATGACAGTTTCAGGAATGGGAAAAAATGCCAATAAACAAGCTTCTAGTAACCAGAAGCAAAGAAAAAATGAGACTGAAATAATGTGGAGACAAAAGCGACGCCCATATTTTTTGGCGCCAAATAAGACGCCCACATTATTTGGCGCCTAAATGTTTTTTGGCGCCAAAAATGACGCCACATCCGGAACGCCGACATTTTTGGTGCAAAAGGACGTCAAAAAAATGACGCAACTTCCGGCGACACGTATGACGCCGGAAACAGAAAAGATTTTTTTATTTTTTTTTTGCGCCAAAAAAGTCCGCGCCAAGAATGACGCAATAAAATGAAGCATTTTCCTAACAGCCCACAGGGAAAAAAAAGAGTCAAATTTTAAGGTAAGAAAAAAATTGATTCAAATGCATTATCCCAAATATGAAACTGACTGTCTGAAAATAAGGAATGTTGAACATCCTGAGTCAAGGCAAATAAATGTTTGAATACATATATTTAGAACTTTATAAATAAAGTGCCCAACCATAGCTTAGAGTGTCACAGAAAATAAGATTTACTTACCCCAGGACACTCATCTACATGTTTGTAGAAAGCCAAACCAGTACTGAAACGAAAATCAGCAGAGGTAATGGTATATAAATAAGAGTATATCGTCGATCTGAAAAGGGAGGTAAGAGATGAATCTCTACGACCGATAACAGAGAACCTATGAAATAGACCACGTAGAAGGAGATCACTGCATTCAAATAGGCAATACTCTCCTCACATCCCTCTGACATTCACTGCACGCTGAGAGGAAAACCGGGCTCCAACTTGCTGCGGAGAGCATATCAACGTAGAATCTAGCACAAACTTACTTCACCACCTCCATAGGAGGCAAAGTTTGTAAAACTGAATTGTGGGTGTGGTGAGGGGTGTATTTATAGGCATTTTGAGGTTTGGGAAACTTTGCCCCTCCTGGTAGGAATGTATATCCCATACGTCACTAGCTCATGGACTCTTGCTAATTACATGAAAGAAACTTCTTTTACAACCCTCAAACACGGCAGGAACCTCTGGAGAAGCAGTTAGAAGTCTCAGAGGAAAAGAAACTGCACAACTGAGGCGCGAAAATAGGCCCCTTCCACCTCACTCAATGTTTTGAGGCCTAACAGACAAACACTAGAGTGTCTCTAAATTAACCATGTGGGTTAGAAAACTCAAAAACAAGCCACAATGACCCCTTTAGTCCCTCAAAAAAACGTTATAATTGCATCATTCACTGATTAAACAAAAACGTTTTTACCTAACAGTGTCACCAGTAACTAATGAGCCCTTCATGCAAGCTGAAATTCCTATCCAAGTGTCTGAATAATGCTTACCCTTCCCTCATGGGGATATTGCCAGCCTTTTCTAGAAATAACAGTCTGTCTAGAAAAAAAATAGACTGAACATACCTTAATGCAGTTTAGCCTGCAAACTGTTCCCCCAACTGAAGTTTTCCTGTACTCTTCAGCCCTTGTGAGAACAGCAGTGGATCTTAGTTACAAAATGCTAAGATCATCATCCTCCTTGCAGAAATCTTCATCCCTTTTCTGCCAGAGAGTAAATAGTACACACTGGTACCATTTAAAAAACATAATTTATGTAAGAACTTACCTGATAAATTCATTTCTTTCATATTAGCAAGAGTCCATGAGCTAGTGACGTATGGGATATACATTCCTACCAGGAGGGGCAAAGTTTACCAAACCTCAAAATGCCTATAAATACACCCCTCACCACACCCACAAATCAGTTTAACGCATAGCCAAGAAGTGGGGTGATAAGAAAAAAGTGCGAAAGCATAAAAAATAAGGAATTGGAATAATTGTGCTTTATACAAAAAAATCATAACCACCACAAAAAGGGTGGGCCTCATGGACTCTTGCTAATATGAAAGAAATTAATTTATCAGGTAAGTTCTTACATAAATTATGTTTTCTTTCATGTAATTAGCAAGAGTCCATGAGCTAGTGACGTATGGGATAATGACTACCCAAGATGTGGATCTTCCACGCAAGAGTCACTAGAGAGGGAGGGATAAAATAAAGACAGCCAATTCCGCTGAAAATAATCCACACCCAAACTAAAGTTTAAATCTTATAATGAAAAAACTGAAATTATAAGCAGAAGAATCAAACTGAAACAGCTGCCTGAAGTATTTTTCTACCAAAAACTGCTTCAGAAGAAGAAAACACATCAAAATGGTAGAATTTAATAAAAGTATGCAAAGAAGACCAAGTTGCTGCTTTGCAAATCTGATCAACCGAAGCTTCATTCCTAAACGCCCAGAAAGTAGAAACTGACCTAGTAGAATGAGCTGTAATCCTTTGAGGCGGAGTTTTACCCGACTCGACATAAGCATGATGAATTAAAGATTTCAACCAAGATGCCAAAGAAATGGCAGAGGCCTTCTGACCTTTCCTAGAACCGGAAAAGATAAATAGACTAGAAGTCTTTCGGAAATTCTTAGTAGCTTCAACATAATATTTCAAAGCTCTAACTACATCCA